>NC_084556.2:28802500-29050000 GCF_033978685.3 Nerophis lumbriciformis
TACCCAAGTATAGGCAGTTTATTAAATGCCCGACCAGAGAGGAGAACACTTTGGATCACTGTTACACCACAATAAGCAAGGCATATCATGCAGTCGCGCGCGCTGCTCTCGGACTATCAGATCACGTGATGGTGCACTTAATCCCTTCATATAGACAGAGACTGAAACTGGCTAAACCTGTTATGAGGACCATTAAGTGTTTCACCGCCGAGGCTGTGGAGGAGCTGCGTGCATGTTTGGAGACGACACACTGTGAGGCAATTGGAGCGGCCACGGACAATCTGGACGAGTATACGGACACTGTGACCTCATACATTCAGTTCAATGAGGCGCGCATCATTCCAACGCGCACCAGGGCTTGTTATAACAACGACAAGCCCTGGTTCACACCCAAGCTGCAACAGTTGCGCACGAAGAAGGAGGCTGCGTGGAGAAGCGGGGACCAGAGTACCTACAGAGAAGCGAAGTACCACTTCAACAGGGAAGTGGAGAAAGCTAAATCTGTGTACTCTAACCGTCTACAGGAACAGTTCCGCTCCAATGATTCTGCGGCCGTTTGGAGAGGGCTAAGGGCCCTTATGAACTATAAGACCAAAGCGCCCTAGGCCCTGAATTACCGGACTCTCGCTCAGGGCCTCAACATACATTACTGTCGTCATGAACAGCCTTCAGCTCATCAAAGCTCTGCTCCCCCCACCATCACCATCCCCACCAACGCCAGCACTTCATTAAATTATTTAAAGGACTCCAAGGACATCACAGGACTCCAAGAACATCACAGGACTTTAAAGGCCCTCTCCATCCGAGAGGAGGATGTACGCCGGCAGTTCTTGAAGCTGAATACGCGGAAGGCCCCTGGGCCGGATGGTGTCTCCCCCTCCACTCTCAGACACTGCGCGGATCAGCTGGCTCCTGTCTTCACTGACATTTTTAACACCTCTCTGGAGCTATGCCGCGTGCCGTCCTGCTTTAAGACCTCCACCATTGTCCCTGTCCCCAAGAAAGCATGGATTACAGGACTTAATGACTACAGGCCGGTTGCGCTGACGTCTGTGGTCATGAAGTCCTTTGAGCGCTTGGTCCTGCCCCACCTCAAGGACATCACCGCCCCCCTCATGGACCCACTGCAGTTCGTCTACAAAGCCAACGGGTCTGTGGATGATGCAGTGAACCTGGCCCTCCACTTCATCCTGGAGCATCTGGACTCCCTAGGAACCTACGCTAGGATCCTGTTTGTGGACTTCAGCTTTGCCTTCAACACCATCCTCACTGGACTGCTACGAGACAAGCTCTACCAGCTCAGCGTGCCCGACTCCCTCTGCAGTTGGATCAATGACTTCCTGACAGACCGAAGACAGCACGTGCGACTGGGGAAGATTGTCTCGGACAGTCGAACCACGAACACTGGTACTCTCAAGGCTGTGTACTTTCCCCCTGGCTCTTCTCCCTGTGTACAAACTGCTGCACCTCCAGTCACCAGTCCGTAAAGCTGCTCAAGTTTGCGGATGACACTACCCTCATCGGGCTCATCTCGGATGGCGATGAGACCGCCTACAGGAGAGAGGTGGACCGGCTGGCGTCCTGGTGCAGCCTCAACAACCTGGAGCTGAACGCCCAGAAAACAGTGGAGATGATCATGGACTTCAGGGAAGTCACAGCCCCACCATCCCCCCTCACCCTGATTGACTCTCCCACCCTCCTCTCCTTTGTGGACTCCTTCCATTTCTTGGGCACCACCATCACTTCCTGCGGCAGCTGAGGAAACTTACGGTGCCGACCGAGATGCTGGTGCAGTTTTACTCAGCCATCATCGAGTCCATTCTAACCTCCTCCATCACTGTGTGGTTTTCCGGCGCCACAGTCCAGGATAAGCATCGACTGCAGCGCATCGTACGTGCTGCTGAGAAGGTGATTGGCTGCAAGCTCCCATCCCTCCAGGACCTGTTTTCCTCCAGGACCAGGAGGCGTGTGGGTCGGATCACAGCTGACTCATCTCACCCTGGACACAAACTATTCTTCCCACTCCCTCAGGCAGGAGACTACGGCGGTCCATCCACACCCACACCTCCCGCCACCTGAACAGTTTTTTTCCCCTCGGCCATCAGGCACATGAACAATAACAAGATCTGATAGCTCAGTTACAGCTCTTTTTATTACCAAATCTTTGTTATTTGTGTTTTATGTTGCACGATTGCACAAAGAAAAATTCCTAGTTTGTGAACCCATTCTCAAACAATGGCAATAAAAACTATTCTGATTCTGATTCTGATATGCATATTTACATATATATGGATGTGTATATATATATATATATATATATATATACATATACATCAGACACACAGTCGAAGATACACTCTCATGCTTTCTTAACAAGCGGTAACAAACTCAGGGAATCAAAATACATAATGTGTATATATATATATGCTATATATATGTATATATATATATATATATATATATGTTATATATTATATATATATGTATATGTATATGTATATATTTTTATATATACATGTATATCTATGTATGGTTATATATATATATATGCATATATACATATATATGGATGTATATGTATACATATATATAATATATATATATAAAAAAAAAATATATATATATATATACACACATATATATATATACACATATATATATATATATATATATATATATATATATATATATATATATATATATATATATATATACAGGATGCTTCACGGACGCCTTTCTGGTGGTGTTTGTTTAGGGCACATCCGACCGGTAGGAGGCTGCGGGGAAGACCCTGGACATGGTGGGGAGACTATGTCTCCCAGGTGGCCTGGTTGGAGGAGGAGCTACATAAAGTGGCTGAGGAAAGAGAAGATGGATGGATGGATGGGATGGATGAACTTCAATTAAGCTGTAAGGAACATCTTAAAGATCATCAGTTGAAACAAGATGCATCTGATCTTACTTTTAAACTTCATGACAAAGGTTGTAAATGTGATTTTTTAGATTCGTATTTTTGATAAAATTGCAAAAGAATCTAAAATAACCTTTTCACATTGTCGTTATGGGGTATTGCGTGTAGAATTTTGAGGACAAAAATGTATGTATTCCATTTTAAAATAGAGCTGCAACATAAAAAAAATTAAGAAAATGTGAAGTTCTCTGAATACTTTCCGGATGCACTGTACATACATACACGGTTGTGCTTCTGTCTCTTTTTCATTTTTAATCCCGGCCTCATACCCGTGTTGTTCCTGCTCTTCATTAATGTATTTACAGCAGGCAGAATTACATAATACCATATATTCCGGACTATAAACAGCTACTTTTTACCCAATCTTTGAACCATGTGGCTTATACAAAGGTGCAGCTAATATGGATTTTTCTTTGCTAACAGCTAAATTATAGAATGGATTAAGCAAAGAAATCAAACAATTTACTAAAATAATCCACTTTAAGAAACTGTACAAGGAAGAGGAATCCTGATAAATATCTTGAACCTTATTAAAAAAGCAGAACATTTAATTCATCACATAAAGGATGAATAAAGACATCAATGACTCTTTTGTTTTGTTGATCATCCATTTTACTACAGTGTTATAGGCACGGTTTGGAAATAATTAAGGTATGTAAATAAACATTTAGAAAATGTTCTATGTAAATATTTAATTGCACAACATTCACATATTTTTTTGTTCTAATATGTAGTGGGTGTGGCTTATATACTGGTGCCATTTAAAACAAAAAATACGGTAGTAATGTACAGTATTTTAGCGATTGCTTTAGGGACCTACTTCATCACACCTGTTTACTTGACTTTATCGTCATTATTCACTGCTATTGTTCTATTGTGCACATAACAATGTTGTTCTTGTTTAACATTCATCCATCCATCCATCTATTTTCAACCGCTTTTCCCTCTCTGGGTCACGGGGGTGCTGGAGCCTATCTCAGCTGCATTCGGGCGGAAGGCGGGGTACACCCTGGACAAGTCGCCACCTCATCACATGGCCAACACAGACAACATTCCCACTCACATTCACACCCTAGGGACAATTTTGTGTTGCCAATCAACCTATCCCCAGGTGCATGGCTTTGGAGGTGGGAAGAAGCCGGAGTACCTGTAGGGTACCCACACAGTCACAGAGAGAACATGCAAACTCCACACCCAGAGCCCTGGGATCGAATCCAGAACCTTCTTATTGTGAGGCACACTATCCCCTGTTCCACCGTACTGCCCTTTAACATTCATTTTTTGCGCCAGGTCCACTACCAACCACATTGTGAAGTATGCGGACGACACGACAGTAGTGGGCCTCATCCGTGACAACAATGGCATGGACTACAGAGAGGAGGTGAAACATCTGGTTGACTGGTGCAGAACCAACAACCTGGTCCTGAATGTCAACAAGACCAAAGAGATCATCGTTGACTTCAGGAAGCACCAGTCCAGCCACGCTCCACTCTACATCAACGGCACAGCAGTGGAGATAGTAAGCAGCACCAAGTTCCTGGGGTGCAGATAACTGACAATATGACCTGGTTCCTACACACCGGAGCTCTTGTAAAAAGAGCTCAGCAGCGCATGCACTTTTTGCGTCGGATGAAAAGAGCACAGCTCTCTACCCCCATTCTCACCACATTCTACAGAGGCACAATAGAGAGCCTGCTGACCAACAGCATCTCTGTCTGGATTGGAGCCTGCAATGCCTCAGACTGGAAGTCTCTCCAGAGAGTGGCGAGGACGGCGGAAAAGATCATCAGGACTCCTCTTCCTCCTATCCAGGAGATCGCAAAAAGCCGCTGCCTGACCAGGGCTCAGAAAATCTGCAAAGACTCCTCCCAAACCCACCAAGGACTGTTTTCACTGCTGGACTCTAGAAAGAGGTTCCGCAGCCTCCGAAGCAGAACCTCCAGGTTCTGTAACAGCTTCTTCCCTCAGGCCGTAAGACTCTTGAACGCATCATAATTAAATTATCACCTCAACTCCCCCCAAAATGGATTAACTCGCTGGAATAATAAAGACAATATAACATACACCCATAAACGTGGACGCATGTGAAAAAGTGCAATATATTTATCTGTACAGTAATGTATTTATTTATATATATTTATATATATATATATTTATTTATTTTATATATATTTATTTATATATTATTTATATATATTAATTTATTTATTTATGCACCTTATTGCTTTTTTATCCTGCACTACTATGAGCTTATGTCACGAAATGTTGTTCTTATCTGGGCTGTAAAGTTCAAATTTGAATGACAATAAAAAGGAAGTCTAAGTCTAAGTCTAAATATATGCAGTCAAGAGTGAGTAAGTCGGTGCAGCCCCTTTAAGTGACCGTTAGAGTTTTACCCAAAGGTGGGTGTTTGTTGTGACCGCCATTTTGAGTCGCTTGATGTTACAAACACACTTCTCTCTTTGTGTGATTAAACGGTGCACACAACAAAGCTATCTCAATGTGTCTCGCTTTTGCGTTACAAGCACAATACTCTCACCATTTGACTTAAAAAATAGTACATGTTAATGTTTTATCACAGCAATACTATTTTCCACTTTTTTGTGAACTCTTGTAAGATCGATCGATTGATGTTCTGTACGCAACGAACAGTGAGAGCATCAAAGAGCCTGACATCACACTTGCTTTGCGCTGCTGCCTGCTTTCTTCTACTTAAAAGTCGCCACTGTCCTCTTACAATTTGTAGATGGCTGTTCGCGGGTACATCTCAGATATATTAAAATACGTCCACATCGCAGACACTGTTCCAGACAATCCCATGCTTATTGCTTACGTCATCACAACATCTGGTTTCTATAGCGCTTTTCCAGTGAATAAAGTCTTTTTTCCGGTAGCCTATCACTATAATAATAACAATAATACATTTAATTTCTAATAGTAAATGGGTTGTACTTGTATAGCACTTGTTTACCTTTTTTAAAGAACTCAAAGCGCTTTGACACTGTTTCCACATTCACCCATTCACACACACACATTCACACACTGATGGCGGGAGCTGCCATGCACGGCGCTAACCAGGCCCATCAGGAGCAAGGGTGATGTGTCTTGCTCAAGGACACAACAGCCTAGACTAGGATGGGAGAAGGTGGGGATTGAACCAGTAACCCTCAGATTGCTGGCACGGCCACTCTCCCAACTTCGCCACGCCGTCCTCTTTAATGCACTTTTAATGTCAATACTGCACAAATGATAAACTATATTTATATCCATCCATACTGTAACAACCTGTTGGTGTTAATGGTGTATGTTCATCCATCCATCCATCCATCCATTTACTACCCTTTGTCCCTATGTTCATGTGTTATGACATTCATTGTTCTCATGGTCTTGAACACACTGTGTTGTCGGAGAATGAAGAAGTGTTTTATTGTGTGTCTAGGTTGCGTGTTGTAATTGACAATACAACCTTTATTCAACCAGATAAGAAACCCATTGAGATCAAGATCTCTTTCACAAGGGTGACCTGGCCAAGAGGTCAGCATCACATGTCACAGAGCAGTTTCAGAAAAGTAATACGTTAAAACATACATTTTAAAATGCATAAAAGGGAATTGTAAAACAATAAAGATTTACATCTTTTAAAACACAGGCACTGTGCAAATGTCTCACACTGTCTGTCCCTCAGGATAGAACGGATGGCTCCAAATAGAAGTGGTTCAGAGAGTTTCAGTTTTATTTTTTGCAATATTTAAAGGTCTTTTGCCAAATTTAGTCCATACACGAGGAACAATTAAATCATAAGAATTGTTAGAACGTAATGCGTAGGAGCTGTTTTTTCTTTGTAACAAGGTACACAAGTATGGAGGCACTAAACCTAACAGAGCAATGTGTGTATCTGCGTGCACTCAATGAAGATAAGTCTGATTTCATTTACAGTTGACAGGGGTGGGTGAGACGACGACAGCCAGTAACCTAACCCTAACCCTAGGACGGGAGGCATTTAATTGAAGCACTAAAATAAAGCACATCTCCATAACCCATAATCAATTACGGGCGTGAAAGTCGATGTAACCCATTTCTTTCTGAAGAGACAAGCGGGTTTTATTTCTAAAAAACAAAACCAAGCTTTACCCTAAGCTTAGAGACCAAGTTAAAGTAAAACCCAAGTACTTGCAATTTAAGACCTGCTCTACAGGGTTTCCTTTTGGATGTTACTATATTTGGAATGTTTCCTGCCAGCATCGTTGAATGAGAAAAAAAAACCATGAGCTTGCTTTTATCTGTATTTAAAACCAATATAATATCAAATAGGCGAGCCTGGATGACATCAAAAGCAGCTTGTAAAAACTCAAACGCTTGAGTGATGGAAGATGAACAGCAATACATAATAGTGTTGTTTGCATAAAAATGGTAGATTGCATTTGACAAATTGTTACAAAGATTATTTATGTAAATAGAAAATAAAATGGGCTGCAGCACTGAGCCTTGTGGAACTCCTTTGGTAGTGTCCAGTAATAAAGAGGTTGTACACATTGTGTTCTGCTGGAAAGATAGTCTGTGAACCAAGCAGCTGCATTTTTAGACATACCAATGTGATGAAGGGCTTGAATTAACAGACGGTGGTCTACTGTGTCAAATGCTTTTGACAACTAAATCAATAAATAGAGCGACATATTTCTTGCCGTCTACAGCCTCGATTCAATCGTTTAGGACCTTAAGTGCAGCTGTCATAGTGCTGTGCTGTCATCTAAAACCAGATTAAAACTGAGATAAAATATTGTTTGATTCTAAAAAAGCTGGTTAATGATGATCCTCTCAAACCATTTGGCTAAAATGCATGATTTAGAAACCGGTCTGTAATTATTTATATTTGTGGGGTATAAAAAAGGCCGATTTCCAGATTTTTGGAATGCTTTTACTTGTCAGACTCATGTTAAAAATATGCAAGAGAAGCTCAGCAACAAAATCAGCAGCCAATTCAAGAAAAGGGTTCACATTGGTCGGGCCCTGCTGCTTTACTTGTGTCCAGGCTCTTTAGTGCACTGTTTACCTCAGATACTGATACAGATGTGAACTCTAAAGTGCAGGTGTTGCGTCTATTTACAGTCTGAGGTATATTTGCCATATTAGCATTAGTCAAACCAACATTTGATAATTGAGGATTCAACGACTCAAACAAGGACTCGGCAGGGATAAAAAACAGATTAAAGAATTTGATATAGCTGTCAAATGATTCCCGGGCACGGCCACTGCTGCTGCTCATTGCTCCCCTCACCTCCCAGGGGGTGATCAAGGGTGATGGGTCAAATGCAGAGAATAATTTTGCCACACCTAGTGTGTGTGTGACAATCATTGGTACTTTAACTTTAACTTAATATGGGACAAAATACCATATTGAGAAATTGAAGAACTTGGAAAGTCATTTGTTGTCACATGATTTAAAGAAGCTTTTATGGTTTGCCAAAACTTTTTGGGGTCATTTATATGTTTTTCGCATTAATTTAGGTAAAAGTCAGACTTGGCTCTTGTCAGAGTTTGTAGGACGCGAACCCCAAGATGCAGAGAAGGCGGAAGGCGTTATACGGGAAAACATGATTTAATGTTCGAAATAAAGTAAAAACACAAACTAGGAACAGGCAAAATGGAAACAGGAACCAGAAAACAGAAAAACTGGAAATAGCAAACGGCTAACAGGATCTGGCTAACAGGATCTGGCTAACAGGAAAACAAGAAGCTAGGAGAAACCAACCGTAAATAGCTATAAGAAACAGCTTGCCGCTATGACGACAGCGACAAGGACAGGTAGACACTACAATGACATCGGCAATGACAATCAGGTAGTGATGACAATGATCCAGCAGTGACTGGAGGGTAGGGCAGGTATAAATAGCAGCTGGCTGATTGACACCAGGTGTGGCCAGGTGCCAATCAGCCACAGCTGAGGGGACACAGCACTCAGGGAGACAAGTAGGAAATAAAGACAAAATAAAAGTGCTGGACAGAAAACTAAGACAAACTCAGAGAAAAAACTAAAACACAGTCAAACTGTCAGGGACAAGCCTGACAGCTCTCTTAATAGGGAAGTACATTTATTTCTAAGCTGGCAAAAGCTGAGGTTTCCATTTTCAGAGGAAAACCAGGGATTATTTCGAACTTTAACTCAACATTTTTGAAAGGGAGCATGTTTATTGACTATACCTTAAATTCATTATAAAAATGTTCTAACGCTGTCTCTGCATAATCAATTTCAGCGACTCTGTTTCACTAAGTTGTGTATAAAAGTTGTTTAAATCCAGACTTTGACATGTGTATTTTTGGCAGTAGAATCCTGGGCCTGGATTTGTTTGCATATTGCCTGATAGCAGAAATAACAGCAATATAAAGACTTTCTGTTTCATATTCCATCCATCCATCATATTGCGAGGTAACCCGATGAAAACATTATTTGGCTTTCAGAAGGTATAAAGCATCTATTTAACACAAACTTACAACATAAATGAAGCTGGTTAGAATTGTTTAGCTCTGACCCACAAAAAGACATCAATAAGCTTTGCGTAAATTATGTAGTTTCAAAGGACCAGGTGATTGCTATTGTGTTTGTTAAGAGTTAAAGGTTGGTAGAGCACCTGGTCAGGTACCCCATAACAATTGTGGAAAACAAGTCCAGTATTCATGGGATTTTATGGGCGGAGTAGTGGAACTCCCATTGGCTCCGCTGCAAACAGACTTTTATGTCGATTTATTTAATATTTAGAGTGCATTAAAAAAATACATACATTGTCATTTCTTTCATAATGATTGTGAACGATATGCAAAATAAAAATAAAATAAAAAGTGCAGTTCCCCTTTAAAGTCAGCCTGCCCTGCAGTCAGGGCTGGAAGATTGTTGATGTTACTGCCTCTCTCTCTCTATTTCGACTACTTGCTGTACATATCCTACCAAGTCAGACCTACACTGTTTCAATATCAATTTCTCTGTTCTCAATTGTTGATGACTGATGATAACAACCAAACCTAACCCACCCCGAATTGTAAATAATGTAAATAATTCAATGTATGCACCCTGATGATTATCTTGTGTGATGACTGTTTTATGATAATAGTATATATGATAGTATACATCTGTATCATGAATCAATTTAAGTGGACCCCGACTTAAACAAGTTGAAAAACTTATTCGGGTGTTATCATTTAGTGGTCAATTGCACGGAATATGTACTTCAGTGTGCAACCTACTAATAAAAGTCTCAATCAATCAATCAATGCTCTTTTGTCTCCAGCATCTTGGGATCACAAATACTGCAGCAATGCTCAAGTGTGACAGTTTCAGATACATTTGAACACAAGACAATTAGTTTATTTCATTCCATACTGACACAATGGTACAACATTATTCTAGAGAGAATTACTGTTGGTTAAGTTGCATTACAGGAGGGGTGAGTACTATAATTATAAAACAGGTAAAACCACATTCTTCAACTCATGTACGGTACACATTTTTTACACTACTGCTAAAAATACAGTGAAGCACATTTCTAAACATATATTAAAAATATTAGTGAAGTGAATATTACCATTAAGTATATATTTACTCCTTTAAACTACACCAAGTCTTACATTAGAGCATGGTTCCTTTAGAAATGAGGCCCATTTAAAAAGGAAATAGAAACTATCACATGCTTTTTTTTGCTTAAAACTTATATTGCATATGTTTTAATTAAACCTTGATTTTAAAGTTTCTGCATACTGATATTGTGTGCATTAAACACTATACGTGCTCTGTGTACAGTGTATTATAGTATGCTCCTGAGATAGTATCTGAGGCGACATGAACTTTCCCCTTTGATTTGATTGTTTAATTGTGCTCATCATCCTTGAGGTAATGATATACTTTTATTTGTTTCCACTTTGGAAACTACATTTTCCCATCAGAAAGGGTCACAGTGTAACCAAGATTAGACATTGTCACGGTCACCCATTTAACATGACAGATCAGTAAATGTTCAACCTTATTGTACGTGAACCATGGAATAAAGACATCTTCTGTCGCTTCTCGTCACTAAAGACATTGCCCTAAAACGTTAAGGCTTTTAAATAACAGAACACAAAAGTAATTACAGCAGTTGTTTGGTTATCGTTCAAAAAGGTCCACATTTTGGCAAAAAAAGAAGAATAAGTGCTAATTACATTTTAACAGAAGTGTAGATAGAACATGTTAAAACAGGAAGTAACCAGACTTTAACAGTAAATAAACAAGTAGTTTAATAATCCATCTTCTACTGTTTGTCCCTCATAAATTTGACAAGATAAAATGGAAATGGCACAATATGTTACTGCATTCGTCGGCCGCCATTGGTCAAGTGCAGGGGTTGGCAACCCACGGCTCCAGAGCCGCATGCGGCTCATTGATCACTCTGATGCGGCTCAGCTGCATACTTGCCGACCCCCCCGCTTATCCCGAGAGACTTCCGGATTTCAGTGCCTCTCGCAGAAATCTCCCGGGATTAATATTCTCCGATTGTCACCCTAACAATAATAATAAAGGCATGCCATAATGGTACAGCATTTAGCGCCCTTTACAATCTGTATTGACAGCGTGCCAGCTCAACCTCTTGTTGTATGCATCTTCTGCTTGCACATGTATATGACAGCAGCATACTTGGTCAACAGCCATACAGGTTACACTGACGGTGGCCATATAAAACAACTTTAACACTCTTACTAATAATGCGCCACACTTTGAACCAAAACCAAACAAGAATGACAAACACATTTCGGGAGAACATCTGCACCTTAACACAACATAAACACAACAGAACAAATACCCAGAATCCCATGCAGCCCTGACTCTTCCGGGCTACATTATACACCCGTGCTACCACCAAACCCCGCCCCCACCCCAACCCTGCTCCCTCACACATCAACCCCCCCCCCTCTGTGCGTCGGTTGAGGTGGGCGGGGTTGCCAAGAGATGGCCTTTACAAAAACTTTCTGTATTTGGAGAGTGTCTTTAGAAGAGTGCACCAAAAGGCCTGCAGATGTGCGCAACCCTGGAACTAACTACTGTGGAAGAAACGTTTGGCATCTATTCCTGCCAACAAGGGGTTCTCCACCAAGTAGATATTTAGCTTGTGGATTGGATAGTTTCAGAGAATGTCGTCCTCAAAAGGTGTTTTTTTCCATGTCACTGCCTCTCCCTGAAGTGTTGCTTTCTGCACCCTAGGGCCTGGTGGTCACATCTCCAAATACAGCCTCAGCTGGCTCGCTGAAAATAGCTACGAAGGAAGAAAACAGCGCACCACCCAGCCACGTATTCCCTGGAATGCTGACATCTATAACAATGCAAATGTGCCCTCTTTGAAATGGGACGCGTTTATGAGCAGTGATGATGCTCTGAAGACGTTTTTGCAGACCTATCTTCTCTATGGGATTGCGTTCGTGGAAGATGTCCCTGCTACAGTTGAAGCCACAGAGGCCGTTTCTCTGAGGGTCAGTCTTATAAGGTATAACACCATTTTCCTTCTTTTTTTTTGCCATCATATTGCAACTGCTGTACTGGTTGTCTCTTCAAAAATGTGCTTATGTGACATGCATACTTTGTCGAACAAGGCAAAACACATCCAACATTCTTCCAATTCTGTTGTGTTACAACCAGGGAGACGACATATGGGGGAATGTGGTGCCTCACTTCAGATAATTCAAGAGGAGACAGCGCTTACACCACCGTGGCTCTGGACCGCCACATTGACACATGTTATTTACATGAACCGTGTGGGTAAGTGGGAGGTATAGAGGCATACATTTATGCTTCCACCTAAATAACAGTTGGCATAACAAAACACTGCTACACAAATACAATTCTGTATATTTGCGCCGACATTCACCGCAATTCTGGTTCATTTGCAGTCGGGCTGCAGCTATCAATTATTTTATTAATTGAATAATGTACCGAGTATTTGAATAAAACAAGTTCTTGCTACAATGTATCTTTTAGGGGAAATAGTTGAAATAAACCAGGATTTTTCTAATTATGTTTATTCTTTCTTATGAATGGACATGACATTAACATTGCACGTTTGCTATACGATACAGTATATTATTTCCATCCATTTTCTACCGCTTGTCCCTTTTGGGGTTGCGGGGGTTGCTGTTTATATGTGAATAAAAGGTAATAAATAATAAAGAACCAAACTAAACAAAAATACTCTTAAGTATGATGAATTAACTGACAATGTATTAACCCGGCAGGCACAAGACATTAAAACGTTGACAACTTGTTAAATTGGGTCCTGACATTGAGCAACTCAAACATAACGTTGAAACAACATGCTTTTTGACAACGTTTAGTCAATGTCAGGTTGTGATGTTGATTTAACCATTAAAAGGTGGTCTTTTCCCCATCAACGTTGTCTCGATTTAGCCCGAAGGTGTAGGCCGCAACTGAGCGGGAGCCCTTTTGGAGGGAGTGCAGTCGTGAAGCAGCATCACCCCCGTCCACGGGGTGATTGAACGCAGCTTGGTACTTCGCTCGAAAAGCAGCATAGTCGGGGCCCAGCCCCTAAGTTTTGTCTACTGCTGCGGTGGCCCACTTGAAAGCCTGCCCAGAGAGCAGCAAAAACACGACTGCCACCTTAGCTGCGTCAGAAGCATATTGAGATGGTTGGTGTTTGAAAATGAGTTCACATTGAACCAAAAAACCCTGACAAAGTTCAAAATCCCCCTCAAAGGGTCTGGGGCTGGCTATCTTGGGTTCCCAGGCGTAGGAGGGGCTCCAGGAGGTGGCGGCTGACGGAGCACCGGAACTCAGCACAGGAGGAGGAGCAAGGCTTGGACTAAGGTTGTCCTGACTAAGGTTGTCCAGTCTAGTCAGCAGGCTAGCGAAGGCGACCTCGAGCTTGTTCTCCAGGTTCGAAAAACGAGACTGGTGTTCCTGGAGAACAGCGTGTATGGTCGAGAGGTCGGGAGCCGTGGGGGGTCGGGAAAGGGAGGCGGACTTGGGTCTACTTGTGCCGTCCGGTCCCGACATGGCTAGAACATACTGTGACGTACGGCGGGGGAAGGAGACGGCACGGAGGCAGGTATAGCACAAAGCACATTTATTGACCTTGATGATGCGGTGGAGTGTGTATGCTACCATGTGTGTTTGCAGGACTATGTGAAGCGTTTACAATGATTATTACCAGGGGTTGTTGTAAGTGCGTGTTGAGTGAGAAGGCGACAAGTCCAGTAGGGCGAGGCTGGTTGAAGAATCGGTAATACAAGCGGGAGGTCCATGGGGCTGGAGAGGCGTCAAGAGGTCTGTGTCCAAAGCAGAGGTTGTTGTCCAGGGAGGCAGTCAAGATCCAGAGGGGAAGTCCAAGGAAGCGAGGCGCACAGCTCGGGTGCAGGGAGTTTATAAGAGACAAATAAACACAAGGGCAGAAAACACTGAGAACGAGGGTCAAAGAGAGGAGCTAGACATTACAGCTTACTGTCAGACAGAGAACTACGTTCTAGCACTGGATCTCAGGACAGGCTGGCTTTTATGGTGAGTGGTCTCATCAGCAGCAGGTATGTTGATCGTTGATTGAATGGGGCGTGGCCGCGGCAGAAGCGGAGCGTGTAGGGGCGTGGCCAGCGGTGCGCTCAGCGGCGCGTGCTGAGGAAAGAAAGGCTGACTGCGCACACGCCGTAACACAACCACCTTATTGAAAATATGTTGCTTATAATCGGCAAGACTGGACAGAGAAGCAGCCTGTAGAAGACACCATATTAGTCCGGTCCCAAAAGTAAATGTTGAACAGTTTTTTTTCCCATTATTTCATAAAACTTATGTAGTAAATGTTTTTCTTTTTAAAGGGTGTTACAGGACAAGCGCAGATTAAATTGATTTCAACTCATTTCAATGAGCTGGGTTGCTTTGAGATACGAGTATTTTGTGTTGCAAGCTTGGTCGATGAACGCAAAGTGCTCATAAGTTTAGGTGACACTGTACTTCTTTTGGGAAAAATTGCTTCAGTTTTTGTACAATTTAGTTTTCATCTGACCTTTTGGAACGGATTAAAAATTAAAATCGAGGTTTTACTGTAATAGTTTTTGAAATTGACAAAAACACCACTTAGACCTGTTCCAAAGGTGAAAAACACTCCCGTATTGTGATAGATGTATTATTATTAATTATTGTCGCGTAAAATAACTTTGATAACATTTTCTGACGTTACTACACTTTTTTTTTCAGAATTCAAGTTTTTCACTGCCTCAAACATGAGGGAACGGGAGGAAAGACACTCCTTGTGGATGGATTCTATGCAGCAGAAAATATTCGCAAGAACTCCCCAGACCATTTTGAGCTGCTTTCCAGTGTTTCTATCAGACATGAACATCGTGAAAACACTCCTGGCCATCTATACTGCATGCAAGGCATCGGACCCATCCTGAATGTCTATCCTTGGAACAATGAACTTTACATGATACGGTATGTCAATAATGCCAGGTATATACAGTATAAAATTAAAAACAGATGTGTTGTTATCACAGTGATCAGTTATGGATAATATGTTAATGCTTCATGTCAGGGCTATCCAAATCCTATCGGAGAATGGCACGTAATTCAGTTCAAAACATGGGAGACAAACATTTTTGCCGAAATTTCCTAAAAAAAAAAAATAGTGCCCCAGTTGTATTGAGGACCTGGACCATTGTAAACACATCAATGTATCCTTGCATTAACATTTTAATTATGCAAGCAAACATAACACTGTGGTCCAAATGTGTGATTTACATAATTGAGGTGTTCCTCATCTTGTGTGATGACTGTATTATGCTGATAGTAAATATTTGTACCATGAATAGATTTACATGGACCCCGACTAAAAAACAAGTTGAAAAACTTATTGGGGTGTTACCATTTAGTGGTCAATTGTACGGAATATGTACTGTACTGTACAGTACAATCTACTAATAAAAGTTTCAATCAATCAATCAATCAAAGAAACACCTTTAGTTCCTCTCATTTTTGGCAGTTACACATTTTTTTTCGTAATGTGATTTATACAACTAATGTGTTGCTGTAGCTCATTAACCTTAGATGCAGTCAGTAGTCATTTGTTCAACTTCTTTAGTTATACAAGTAATGTTCCTCAAGGTTCTATTTTAGGTCTTCTCTTTTTCTTCATTTGGGCTAATCAACTGGTGGACTGGGAGTTCAGTTCAAAAAACTTGTGAGAAACTCACATTTTTTTAGCCAAGTCTTAAAAACTTCAGAGTTTTTCTAGACATAACCTTTGACTATTTTTTTCTAGAAAGTCCTTAAAAACAGGAGTGTATTCCTCTCACCCTTACCAAATAGAGCAGAGTGGGTTTTAAGAATAGACTGAGAGGAGAAGTATTGCGGAAAGGGATTATTCTAGATTGTGCATAATGTCATGACTGGTTTTATTGATTATTGACTATTTTATTGATTATGGGACAAGCAGTAGAAAATGGATGGATGGTACTTTTTCGTCACATACTGTTTGTCTTTGGTACACTGTGTATATTACAGGCCATTGGTTCTTTGTTTTATTTTTGCAAAACTATATATCTATTTTTATATTGCTCTTTTTATCTTTGGTATGAACATTAGTATGTAAACTCGAAATTATTGTTTTTTTTGTTGTTGTTTTTGTTATTTTTGTATTACAACATTTTATTATTGATCATGTTATACTGCATTGTAATCTTTTGTTTTGTGATTGTGCGATGTTTTTTGCCTGAACCCCAGGAAGAATAGTCTCCACTGCGATGTAGACTAATGGGGATCCTTAATAAACTAAACTAAACTAAACTAAACTAAATATATATAAATCAAATGTCTTCTCTAGAGGACGTTGGTTCTCAATTTAAGAATAATAGTGAAGGGAGAATGGAAATCTGGCCCACAAAACCATTTACCGTATTTTTCGGACTATAAGTCGCAGTTTTTTTCACAGTTTGGCCGGCGGTGCGATTTATACTCAGGAACGACTTATGTGTGAAATTATTAACACATTACTGTAAAATATCAAATAATAATATTAATCTCATTCACGTAAGAGACTAGACGTATAAGATTTCATGGGATTTAGCGATTAGGAGTGACAGATTGTTTGGTAAACGTATAGCAGTTTCTATATGTTATAGTTATTTGAATGACTCTTACCATAATATGTTACGTTAACATACCAGGCACGTTCTCAGTTGGTTATTTATGCCTCATATAACGTACACTTATTCAGCCTGTTGTTCACTATTCTTTATTTATTTTAAATTGCCTTTCAAATGTCTATTCTTGGTGTTGGGTTTTATCAAATAAATTTCCCACAAAAATGCGATTTATACTCCAGTGCGACTTATATGTTTTTTTCCTTCTTTATTATGCATTTTCGGCCGGTGCGACTTATACTCCGAAAAACACGGTAGTTGAATATCGTCTCTGTTTAGTACCGGTAGCTGCAGTAAAAGTTGTGATTTAGAAAGAAATGCAAATGTCAGGATAATATTCCCATATATTTTTTTAAAGGTTTATGTCATTTAAAAAAACTCTTAAACAGGTACAACAACTATGACCGATCAGCGACTGACACCATCCCTCATGATGTTATTCGACGCTGGTATGTGGCTCATCGAGAATTGACTACGCAACTCAGGCGACCAGAGAATGAGCTGTGGGTGAAACTGACTCCTGGAAATGTAAGTTTCTCACTGCAGATACAGGAGGGAAGGGATACATATGGCCCGACTCATGGGTGGATCTTGCTTGACATAAAGAGGGGGAGCCCACCACAGATTTCCCAGGCACTGCTTCCTCATAGGAAGGCGTGTTGGTGAGATTGAGGAGGTCTTCGAAATAATCCCTCCACCGATCCACAACATCCGCAGTCAAGGTCAGCAGAACACCATCCGCACCATACACGGTGTTGACAGTGCACTGCTTCCCCTTCCTGAGGCGGCAGATGGTGGTCCAGAATCGCTTCAAAGCCGTCCGGAAGTCGTTTCCCATGGCTTACCCGAATTCCTCCCATGTCCGAGTTTTTGCCTCTGCGACTGCTGAAGCTGCACACCGCTTGGCCTGTCGGTACCTGTCCGCTGCCTACGGAGTCCTATGAGCCAAAAGAACCCGATAGGACTCCTTCTTCAGCTTTACGGCATCCCTCACCGCCGGTGTCCACCAACGGGTTCTAGGATTACCGCCACGACAGGCACCAACTACCTTGCGGCCACAGCTCCAATCAGCCGCCTCGACAATAGAGGTGCGGAACATGGTCCACTCGGACTTAATGTCCAGCACCTCCCTCGTGACATGTTCAAAGTTTTTCCGGAGGTGGGAATTGAAACTCTCTTTGACAGGAGACTCTGCCAGATGTTCCCAGCAGACCCTCACAATGCGTTTGGGCCTGCCAGGTCTGTCCGGCATCCTCCCCCACCATCACAGCCAACTCACCACCAGGTGGTGATCGGTAGAAAAGCTCCACCCCTCTCTTCACCGAGTGTCCAAAACATGAGGCCGCAAATCCGATGACACAACTACAAAGTCGATCATGGAACTGCGGCCTAGGTGTCCTGGTGCCAAGTGCACATATGGACACCCGTATGTTTGAACATGGTGTTTGTAATGGACAATCTGTGACGAGCACAAATGACAAATAACAAAACACCACTTGGGTTCAGATCCAGGCGGCCATTCTACCCAATCACACCTCTCCAGGTTTCACTGTCGTTGCCAACATGTGCGTTGAAGTCCCCCAGTAGGACAAGGGAATCACCCGGGAGAGCACTTTCCAGTACTCCCTCGAGTGTATCCAAAAAGGGTGGGTACTTTGAACTGCTGTTTGGTGCGTAAGCACAAACAACAGTCAGGACCCATCCCCCCCACCCGAAGGCGGAGGGAGGCTACCCTCTCGTCCACTGGGTTGAACTCCAACGTGCAAGCTTTGAGCCGGGGGGGCAACAAGAATTGCTACCCCAGCTCGTCGCCTCTCACTGCGTGCAACGCCAGTGTGGAAGAGAGTCCAACCCCTCTCGAGAGAACTGGTACCAGAGCCCTTGCTGTGCGTCAAGGTGAGTCCGACTATATCTAGCCGGAACTTCTCTACCTCGCGCACTAGCTCAGGCTCCTTCCCCCCCAGCGAGGTGACGTTCCATGTCCCAAGAGCTAGCTTATGTAGCCGAGGATCAGACCGCCAAGTGCCCTGCTTTCGGCTTCCGCCCAGCTCACAATGCACCCGAACTCTATGGCCCCTCCCATGAGTGGTGAGCCCATTGGAGGGGTGACCCACGTTGCCTCTTCGGGCTGTGCCCGGCCGGGCCCCATGGGGACAGGCCCGGCCGGGCACCAGGCGCTCGCCATCGTGCCCCAACTCCGGGCCTGGCTCCAGAGGGGTACCCCGGTGATCCGCGTCCGGGCAGGGGAAATCTGAATCCTTGTTGATGCATTCCCATAGAAGTCTTCGAGCTGCTCTTTGTCTGATCCCTCACCTAGGACCTGTTTGTCTTGGGAGACCCTACCAGGGGGCATGAAAGCCCCTGGACAACATAGCTCCTAGGATCATTGGGACACGCAAACTCCTCTACCACGGTAAGGTGGCAGCTCAGAGAGGAGGTTAGGAAGCTGCTATGCCAAGTTTTGTTATTGTCAATAGTGCTGTGTGAGCATGTTTTCTTCACCAATTATTATTTTTTTTTTACTGGTATGAAGCACTGTGTGTTGCAAATTGCCTGTGCATGAAAAGTTCTACATAAATGAAATTTGATTGATTGTTTAATGAATAACATAGCTATAACACGATTGATGTGGGAAACA
This sequence comes from Nerophis lumbriciformis, assembly GCF_033978685.3. Taxonomy (NCBI): domain Eukaryota; kingdom Metazoa; phylum Chordata; class Actinopteri; order Syngnathiformes; family Syngnathidae; genus Nerophis; species Nerophis lumbriciformis. Next base: position 28,822,270 of record NC_084556.2, read on the forward strand.
ATGCATGACACTATCATGGAATGCTAACAACACAGCTAATGGTCGTAGCGGCAACTGTCAAGTTAACCAAGTTTTTGTAATAACTATAATGATAATGTCACACCCCGCCTTGGGTGAAGGTAATGTAACCTTTGCAAACCAGACTTTCAAACCAAGGATGGTAAGGCACACAGTTGGTAACAGTTTACAAACATTTATTTCAATCCCAAAGTGTCAAGAGCAGGTGCCATGACTGAAGCTGGGACAGATGGATGGGGAACATGACAGAAGCTGGACAGCTTGGGACCTTTCAAGGGACAGACTGAGGTTCGATGCCCTGGCTGTTGACAGTGGTAGCAGATGAGATCCTTAACTGGACTCTGTCTCGGGAACACTCTCTTGTCCCCTGAGGTGCTGTAGCCACCTGCTTTCTGGACACCTCTTTGGTGTGACAGGTCGGCTGCACCTTGGGCTGCTACACGATTGTTCTGCTGCCTTGGCATTCGGAGTCCTTTATGAGCATTCAAGTACTGGCCTGAAAGTTTAGCAGCAGTAAGTCCATCTTCTGGCTCGTGTTCCTTGACCCAAATCTTCATCTCGTTGGGCAGCATGCGAAGCATTTGCTCCAGAATGAAAAGCTCTGCGATGTCATCTTTGGAACGCTGCTCTGGCTTAATCCATCTTCTGTAGAGACCTTTGAGTCTGTTGTAAGTCTCCTTGGGAGATTCACCAATGAGAATGTAAGTTGACCAGAACTGGAGTCTATAAGTCACAGGAGAGATATCAAATTTAGCAAGGAAGGCTTCTTTAAGGTCAGCGTAGGCGTTGGAATCATCTTCCTCCATCGCAGAGTAGGCATCCAGGGCTTTGCCGGTCAAGAGTGGAACAAGTCGGCAGGCCCAGTCAGACTGAGGCCAGACCCAGGTGCGAGCGATGCGCTCGAAGCGGACAAGAACGTTTTCAATGTCCTCACTCTGCTGGAAAGGGAGCATCTTTGGGCCTTGTCGGAGATGATGATCAGGTGGAAAGGAATCTCTGGACGGCGACGCTTGAGGACTAGGAGTTGGATGTGGGCGAGTTCTGGGTTTGGGTTTGGGCGACTGCTCACAACGACTATCATCAGGAGTACGGTTAGCATTTTGGTTAGTGAGTGAGTGTTCTAGGCTAGGCCTTGTACAGACAGTTTTTAACTCCTGGAGTTCACGGACCAGGACAGCCTCCCTACGTTGCTGTCCAATCAAAAAGTCTTGGAACATGTTAACCAGGGTAGGTTCACCCAGCAATCTTTCAGTCCTTGGTGGCTCAGCCGACTACATAGCCTTCCCAGACCCCTTCCTATGCTGTTTACGCCTAGCCCCAGAGTTCTCAAAACCTTTGAAGTCTTCTTCAGACTCCTCGGTGTTCCACCCAACTTTACTTTCCTCAGCCATAGTCGCCTGGTCCAGCCTCATTGCCGTGGCCCCTCGACCAGCCATCTCATCAGTGTCCTCTGTCATTGCCACCTCAGACACTTGGGATCTCAAACCAGTTCTGGCGCACCCTCTGCCTAGGTTTGTTGTAAACTCTACGGCTTGCCATCCTACCACTGCCACCAGTTCAGAGCCATAGTGAGTGAGAGGTTACAATTTGTTTGTTGAACGCATGCTTTTCACTGACTAAAAAGATGCTTTTCACTGACTAAAAAGATGCTTTTCACTGACTAAAAAGATTAAATGTTTGTAGTTTGTCCATGTTGAGCTTCCTTACAAATGTGCACGGTTTGAGAGGAAGTTTAAGGGCATATGATGGCAGTGGTGGGATGGGTCGAACTGTCACAGATAATAATTATAATGATAATAATAGATAAGATTATAAAGTGCTTTAGAACAACACACACCTGTGGTTTTACTCAAAATCCCTGTTCTAATTTGGAAGAATTACCCAAAATATTTGACCGTACAATAACTAATATGGTATACAAATACAAAGTTTTGGTCACTATTTTTGTCAAAAAAGGAACAAATACAGAAAGTGTGGTGTTCAAAAACCGAGGTACCACTGTAATTGAACGACACACAGTTAACTGAGCGCTTCTGTTTCCCTTTTCCCACGAGGTGATTTTCATCGACAACTGGAGGGTTCTTCATGGAAGGGAAGCTTTCACCGGCATACGGCAACTCTGTGGATGCTACCTGACCAGAGATGATGTTCTCAGCAAAGCACGCACCTTGGGGCTGCAGGCCTAACTCCAGACGAAGACAGCCCTTTAACTGTGATACTTTTAACCATTTGCAAAATAATGCTGCATGGAATAGGTTGATTGGCGACACTAAATTGGCCCTAGTGTGTGAATGTGAGTGTGAATGTTGTCTGTCTATCTGTGTTGGCCCTGCGATGAGGTGGCGCCTTGTCCAGGGTGTACCCTGCTTTCCGCCCGAATGCAGCTGAGATAGGCTCCAGCACCCCCCGTGACGCCGAAAGGGACAAGCGGTAGAAAATAGATGGATGGATGGGTATTCTGTAATTATTTTCATTGTTGGGGCCATTGAGTGAAAAAAAAAGTAACAATTTATTTGAGACTCTTTAACAGTTAAAATAAAACTAAATGTCTGACAGCCTAATAATTAACTGACAAGAAAATAAGGCCCAACCCATTTGTTTTCATTTTAATTAGTTTGACACAATTTTTATCCTATTTTACTTGCACCAGAATTAAATTAATATTTTTAGAGTAATTAATAATTCATTTTGCAAACAAAAGGTAGACAGAATAGAGAGTAACAGAAGCTTTTGGTGAACTCTGTTATTTAATTCTCTCATTGGTGACAGAGCAGGAAAGGGCTGGGGATACATTTCTAATAAAGTTTAATCTATAAGCGCCCTGTCATTCATTCATTCCGTTGATATTTTAACAAACTATTTTTGATTGTCACGGTGATACGGGACAAAGTGCATCCCAATTACTCTTGTTTCTAAATGTGTGATGCTTAATTTAATCAATACAGTTAGTATGGGATGCAGTGTGTGAAAAGTAATGCGTTTGAACATTGTGGTTCGATTGTTCCCCCCGCTGGCATGATGGTTAACGGCAAGAAATACACATGGTCCTGATTCCATAGTAAGGGATGATCATTAATTCTAGTCATGTGTTCCCCTTGGTGCTGTACATTATTCATTAAGTCCAAATAATCTTGTCAAATCCAAACATCTCTGACAGTAGACAGCATGTGTTAGATAAATCTTCAATTAAATCTGATGAGATGTGCAGATGCACTTGATGTTGAGTGTACACGTATATTCAGTGTAGGCAGCAACCTCTTGAGCTGAGGACACCCAAGACTAAATGCAGAAGATGTTTTTTGTATTTCCTGTATGCAGTACGAGTCCTACTCTGACTCCCAACACTAAAACATGAGGAGACGGCTGTGGTAACCATGGAAACCGCCGAGGATACTTAAGTTGTCGTGGCAACTCGGTGAATGAGAGCATTCAGACTGGATGTGCTGCTATAATCAGGCCGCACATGGTGACCAGTCCAATCCATAGGATCCTGTGATGACGCCAATGTTAGAAAAGAGAAAAGGAAATCAAAAGCAGTTCACACAATAGACTTTATTGTGTGAAATGTCTTCTGGCAGTGACTGAGAATGTACAATTATAACCACGAGTCCAATCAATAATGAACAATGTTTTTCTAAAGCTTAACAACAAGCTTGAAACATTTCTTGCCTTTGTTGAGCCAGAAAGAGATAAAGGTTTAAGCTTCATAGTTTAATGAGCATCCTTCTTTGCATGGAGTTAGAAGAAATGGCAGCGAATGCAAACAGTTAGTTAAAGGGGAACATTATCACCAGACCTATGTAAGCGTCAATATATACCTTGATGTTGCAGAAAAAAGACCATATATTTTTTTAACCGATTTCCGAACTCTAAATGGGTGAATTTTGGCGAATTAAACGCCTTTCTAATATTCGCTCTCGGAGCGATGATGTCACAACGTGACGTCACATCGGGAAGCAATCCGCCATTTTCTCAAACACCGGGTCAAAACAGCTCTGTTATTTTCCGTTTTTTCGACTGTTTTCCGTACCTTGGAGACATCATGCCTCGTCGGTGTGTTGTCGGAGGGTGTAACAACACGGACAGGGACGGATTCAAGTTGCACCGGTGGCCCAAAGATGCGAAAGTGGCAAGAAATTGGACGTTTGTTCCGCACACTTTACCGACGAAAGCTATGCTACGACAGAGATGGCAAGAATGTGTGGATATCCTGCGACACTCAAAGCAGATGCATTTCCAACGATAAAGTCAAAGAAATCTGCCGCCAGACCCCCATTGAATCTGCCGGAGTGTGTGAGCAATTCAGGGACAAAGGACCTCGGTAGCACGGCAAGCAATGGCGGCAGTTTGTTCCCGCAGACGAGCGAGCTGAACCCCCCTGGATGTCTTGGCTCACACCGTCCCGAAGATGATCAAGAGAAGAATATCGACCCTAGCTTCCCTGGCCTGCTGACATGAGGGTATGTCTACAGAATATATTAATTGTAAAAATTGGACTGTCTGCACTCTCAAAGTGCATGTTGTTGCCAAATATATTTCATATGCTGTAAACCTAGTTCATAGTTGTTAGTTTCCTTTAATGCCAAACAAACACATACCAATCGTTGGTTAGAAGGCGATCGCCGAATTCGCCCTCGCTCTCTCCCGTGTCGCTGGCTGTCGTGTCGTTTTTGTCGGTTTCGCTTGCATACGGTTCAAACCGATATGGCTCAATAGCTTCAGTTTCTTCTTCAATTTCGTTTTCGCTACCTGCCTCCACACTACAACCATCCGTTTCAATACATTCGTAATCTGTTGAATCGCTTAAGCCGCTGAAATCCGAGTCTGAATCCGAGCTAATGTCGCTATAGCTTGCTGTTCTTTCCGCCATGTTTGTTTGTGTTCGCTTCACTATGTGAAGCTTTTTTTAGGGATATTGCGTGATGGGTAAAATTTTTTAAAAAACTTCGAAAAATATAATAAGCCACTGGGAACTGATTTTTAATGGTTTTAACAATTCTGAAATTGTGATAATGTTCCCCTTTAATGTTTGCGCCAATGGTTGCTAAGCAATGCAACAAGCTAAACGTCCTACATTTAGTCAGACAGGTCCTCACCAGGCACATAAAAAGGCACATAAAAAGTGCAGCCATTACAAACATATTCTTAAAATATGATTATTGTTATAATTGAAATAAAAACTGTTTTCAATTTGTATAGTTATATGTATAGTTATTTGAGTCAACATTTACAAACCCAAAAGATCAGATTGGCCCAAAAGGAAAATCCTGAATACAGACGGTGATCCAGATCACCCCCAAATTTGTTCTCAGTAGTTCCTCATCCCATTTCTGAAAATTTTTATCAAAATTCATCCATATTTGCTTAACTATGTTGCTAACTAACAGACAAACAACCTGCAGCGAATATGCAAGCAAAACAACAGACAATGAGTGCAATGAGCATGCAACACGCCTCCCCACAATGGCTCTACATTGGGGCAAAATACTGCAGCAGTGCCAGACGCAACATGGTGACGGGGACCCGGATAACCCCCAAAATGTAATCACTTGTTCCTTATCCCATTTCTTTTTGATCTATGTTTCTAACTAACAAACACACACACTCCACCAAATACATAACCTCCCGCCGTTTGAAGAATTTTGCAAAAGAGATAAGATTATTTTGTATAAAACACAACTACTGTAACAAACATGTCTTATTCGTACAAAAGTCAAAAGGTTTTTATAGTACCAGTAACATGGAAAAATACATGCTATTTATACATGCTAGTGGTGCGCCAAAGAACCACTTGACTAAAGTACAGAGTTTTGTTTTCCTATATTCAAACACAGTGTTACTATTTAAATGTGTAATGATGCAGTAGCCAAAATATTAATATATTATTAATATTACTTGTTAAATATATCCTCTGTCTTGTTTATAATGAATATTTAGGCCTACTATGCTACCATATTCTAATATTGGTCATGCTGTGAGAGCAAAGTGTTTTCTAAGTTGGTACACAGTTTGAGAACCACTGTATTAAACCATATCCAACTATATTTGTTATAACCCGCCAAGTATGTGAAAATAACGTCTGAACTTAAAAAATGCCACAACTTCAAAAGTAAATTTTTTATTTATTCCACTCCAAATGACTTTGTCAATTTCCAAAAGTTCAGGATCTGATGACGTCACGGGGGTGAACTCCTAGTCAGCAGATCAATCATACTGGAAATACGCAAAAATGGAAAAAAGATGTGCTTGTTTGTCATTCACAATCCCTCGCAAGACAAAAACCCAGTTTCCTTTTTTTTTTAAATTGCATTCTTAATCGTAAATAAACGTTAGCAAAAGTCAGCTAACAATGGAGTTAACGGGGGCTCTTCTATACCGCCCACAAAACCCTCTAATCCAAAAGCTGCCAACAAACCCCCATTTACACCTCGTAATCTGAGTATCAACCGAGTATTAGTGATATTGTTATTATAAGCGCTAACGTAGACCGTCTATTTTTAGCGGTGTATTGATCACAGAGCTATGCAGCCAGTGTCTTGCTGCTGCTGGTGCGTCGCTTATGAGCTTGGTGAGAGTTAATTCTAGATTTAAAATGTTGTCTCTCACTTGGGTAGTAGAATGTTGTAGCCGTAAACTGACAAATTGGTAAACTTTGAAATCCAACTTAGACCCGGAGATGGCGAGAAAGATGCTTGTTGCGGAACCTTTAGTTTTTTTTTAAGCCTTTTTGAGGATTAGGATTAATTCTTCATCTAAACGGGAAGATCTGAACATCCCATCAGTCGACGTCCCAGTGAGAGCAGATATTGTATAGTAAGTGATTTTGTTTTATGTGGTTTATATTTCTTGTTTAGCACTTAGCAATATTGCTGCGTGATGCTTTAGTGTTTCACTAAAGCTGGATCCGTTAATCACTCAGCTTCTAAAACATGTTGCTCATCCTCCTTATATTCAGGCTAACAAATATCAGGCTCTGGATCATCATTTGTCCCAAAATAGTTTTTCATGAAGTCTGGCGTGGGTTGTAGGTTTGTTGCTGTTAAAGGGAACTGTTGTTAAAGGGAAATTCTCTGTCTGCCTACCTCTCTTTGTTCAATAAATATGACAAACGTCGGTAAACAGCTGAGGGATATTCCAGGTAGGATCATCAACAAACTGAGTCTTAACCTGAAGTTTGAATTGATTTATCCAAAAATGGGAAGCTCTGAGTGTTGGGTTCCAGAACAGCTGATATGAATTTGCTCAATCAGGCCTGAGTATGTTGACCCCTATGTGAAGACCCCAGTAAAAAGTCATGATCAGTGGACAATTTAGGACTGAAACATCTGTCTTCCTACACCCAGATGGAAGTGAAATGGTTAATGGTTAATGTGTGTTTATGTTGGATATTGTTTTTAGAAAGAAGTGAAGTGAAGTGAATTATATTTATATAGCACTTTTCTCTAGTGACTCAAAGCGCTTTACATAGTGAAAACCCAATATCTAAGTTACATTTAAACCAGTGTGGGTAGAAAAGTAATAAAGTAAGATAATATTGGATTGAAATGACGTATGTAATTACTGACAGAGTCAATGCCTAAGTCTGACTGCAGAAATGTATTGTATTGACATTTAATCACATTTTAAAATAATCTGCCATTTAAGCTCTTGTTGGCAGGTTATTGTTGTACACTGCAAAAAGAGCTGACAGAATAAAAGATAACAAATTGTAAGTAGCTCATTTATTAATTATATTTACTATAGTAAATTATATATATATATATATATATATATATATATATATATATATATATATATATATATACAAAAAAACCTACTTTTACTTAAAAAAATATATAATTGTAACATATCATGACTGAGACATTAAATATACAAATCACTTTGGTTCACTTTTTATCATATAAAATTTAAATTTAAATAATATCTTCCTGAGAATCAGCGTCCACTGTGGACATTTCTGCATTAATTTCGAGGATGCTGTGGTTTTTGGCAGAATAAATCACATATTTTAGTTATATTTACAATTATGAAAACACAAAATATCCAAACAAATTCAGTTACTATTAAATATTCAAAATCAAGGATTTGTTTTTATTGACTAACAAAACAGTTTTACTCAACAGTCTTATATAATGATAGTACAGCGAACTAACCAGGACCTCAAAATCTTAAACCCTCAGTTAATTTAAACATACCTGTGCATGTGCTTATCCTTCACTAATTATTATTAACCTCAAAATTATACAGAATGTAGTAAATTATGTACTAAATAAGATATCTTGAATAGATGTCAATTAGTTTGAGAAATTATGTGGTCTAAATGAGATATTTTGTCTCACTCTAGGGGTAAAAAAAATGTTTTTTCCTGTTTTAGATTAGATTTCATGTAATTTGTTCATTTAACATGTGGGCATTATTTGCAGGTAGCCATAATGTTGTGACTAATTGTGTGTATATTAAATAAAATAAATCAAACTGTTGCTATCATTTTTAGCATTTTTATGGTAAACACAAACACTTTTACTGTACCATTGTAGGATGCCCAGTGGAATACATTGTTTGTCTATGATCCTAAATGTGTTGTCAAAATGTTATTAAAATCAGTAACTAATAAAGCTGTTATTGCTATCAGTTGCTGCTATTGTTTTTTTTAAATTATATATATTGTATATTATATATACAAATAATTGGTTTTAGACACCCACAAATATCAACACAACACTCTATATATAGAGAATAATTACAGTTATGCATACATAAACGATGTGAAATACATATAAATGACCAATGAAATGGATTAAATTTAAATTTAACATCACTTTTTACCTTTTAATGAAGATTTGTTTTTTGGCAAATGAGCAGCCTTTGTACTTTGCTACAAGTTCTTTCTTCAAAGTCAATCAATCAATCAAAGATTCTTTATATAGCCCTAAATCACGAGTGTCTCAAAGGGCTGCACAAGCCACAAAGACATCCTCGACTCAGATCCCACATCAGGGCAAGAAAAAACTCAACCCAATGGGATACAATGAGAAACCTTGAAAGGGACCGCAGATGTGGATCTGTATTTACTAGAACGGTGTGCTCTAATCATAACAAATATTCACTATATAATTAATAATTCCCAATTTGCAGAAATGTATTTATCATGGTCAGGCTGGGAATCAATTAACAGCGATAAACAAGGGTTCACTGTACTCCAACTTGTTCATTTGTTTCCCTACAGTCACACTTGTTTATATATAAAGCCCAAAACCAGTGAGGTTGGCACGTTGTGTAAATCGTAAATAAAAACAGAATACAATGATTTGCAAATCCTTTTCAACCTATATTCAATAGAATATACTGCAATGACAAGATATTTAACGTTCAAACTGGAAAACTTTGTTTTAATTGCAAATATTAGCTCATTTGGAATTTGATGCCTGCAACATGTTTCAAAAAAGCTGGCATGAGTGGAATAAAAGACTGAGAAAGTTGAGGAATGCTCATTAATCACTTATTTGGATCATCCCGCAGGTGAAGAAAGTACAGGAATGCTCATCAAACACTTATTTGGAACATCCCATAGGTGAACAGGCTAATTGGGAACAGGTGGGTGTATAAAAGCAGCTTCCATGAAATGCTCAGTCATTCACAAACAAGGATTGGGCGAGGGTCACCGCTTTGTGAACAAATGCGTGTGCAAATTGTTTAAGAACAACATTTCTCAACCAGCTATTGCAAGGAATTTAGGGATTTCATCATCTACAGTCCGTAATATTATCAAAAGGTTCAGAGAATCTGGAGAAAACATTGCATATAAAGCAGCAAGGCTGAAAACCAACATTGAATTCCCGTGACCTTCGATCCCTCAGGCAGTACTGCATCAAAAACCAACATCAATGTGTAAAGGATATCACCACATGGGCTCAAGAACACTTCAGAAAACCACTGTCAGTAACTACAGTTGGTTGCTACATCTGTAAGTGCAAGTTAAAACTCTACTATGCAAAGTGAAAGCTATTTATCAACAACATCCAGAAACGCCACCGGCTTCGTTGGGCCCGAACTCATCTAAGATGGACTGATGCAAAGTGGGAAAGTGTTTTGTGGTCGGAAAAGTCCACATTTCAAATGGTTTTTGGAAACTGTGGACATCCTGTCCTTCAGAACAAAGAGGAAAATAACCATCCGGATTGTTATAGGCTCAAAGCACAGATGCTGGCTCAAAAGCCAGCATCTGTGATGGTATGGGTATGGGCCAAGCCACATGTTACAACAGCGTGGCTTCATAGTAAAAGAGTGCAGGTACTAGACTGGCCTGCCTGTAGTCCAGACCTGTCTCCCATTGAAATTGTGTGGTTCAATATGAAGCCTAAAATACCACAAGGGAGACTCTGAAATGTTGAACAACTTAAGCTGTACATCAAGCAAAATTGGGAAATAATTTACCCTGAAAAGCTTCAAAAATTGGTCTCCTCAGTTCCCTAACATTTACTGAGTGTTGTTAAAAGGAAAGGCCATGTAACACCGTGGTAAAAATGCCCCTGTGCCAACTTTTTTGCAATGTGTTGCTGCCATTAAATTCTAAGTTAATGATTATTTGCACAAAAAAAAAAAGTTTCTCAGTTCGAACATTAAATATCTTGTCTTTGCAGTGTATTTAACTGAATAGAAGTTGAAAAGGATTTGCAAATCATTGTATTCTGTTTTTATTTACGAAATACAAAACGTGCCAACTTCATTGGTTTTGGGTTTTGTATATCTTGTCCTCAATAATGTTTTGGCCGACAGGCCGAGTAGATTAGATAGTAGATAGATTGGTTCGTAGGCAGGCACAGAGCACGGAGAGAGAAACAAACATCCATGCCCTCTTGACATACTTGCCAACCCTCCCGAATTTTACGGGAGACTCCCGAATTTCAGTGGCTCTTGAAAATCTCCCGGGACAACCATTCTCCCGAATTTCTCCCGATTTCCAGCCGGACTTAAGGCACGCCCCCTCCAGGTCCGTTCGGACCTGAGTGAGGACAGTCTGTCGTCACGCCCGCTTTTCCTTCATATAAACAGGTGCCGGCCCAGTCACGTTATAATATCTACGGCTTTTGGCGAGGAGACGAAGCAGAAGAACGAAGAAGACACAGTCATGGCGACGACGAGTGACAGAGAATAGAACGAGGATGGACAATTCAACCCTAAACTCACTCCTTTCCTGCAAATTACATTTCACAGATGCTGCCTGTAATAGAGTGATGTGTAAATAAATGAACACTGAAATTCAAGTATTTCTTATATATATATATATATATATATATATATATTTATATAAATAAAATAAATACTTGACTTTCAGTGAATTCTAGCTATAAATATACCCCCCCCAAAATCTCCTGAATTTGGAGGTCTCAAAGTTGGAAAGTATGCCTCTTGAACACATTCTGAAGGCCTCAATTAGCTGCATGTATGCTTGCATGCTTTAGGAATGTCTGAGGCCAGAATGCCTGCAGGACAACCCACACAATAGAGAACATGCACATGCACTGAAACACCGGATGACATTGTGACTGTTTAAAAAAACACCTCTCCCCCCTTTGTGAACAAGTATTTTTCCCCAAGTATTGAAACCGTATTTAATACAAGGCCGCAGCGTTGTGAAACTGATTAGTTGTTATTTATTTTGCTCTTCTTGGCCGGTAGTTTAGAAACAGCTCATAACTCTGTCTCACTTGTCTTGTAAATCAGTATAGGTCAGGGCTTCTGGTGCAGGAATGAATGTAATTCCATCTCCACTTGGCCTTTATGACTTGCCTCAAGCTAGTAGAAGTTAAAAGCCCTGCATCCTGCTTTGTATCGCTGAGGAAAGGAGTCACTCCCAGGTAGGGATGGTTCTTGTTCAAAACCTGTTCCCAGTGTATCAATTCCTGGGAATCGCTTGCCATTTTTTCAAACGATTGCCTTAATAATTCCTGCGGGCTACGTGCATTGTGACGTCAGACAGCAACATGGCGCCCGGGCGGCAGAAACGTTTCAAAGTCTGGCTGCATTTCACAAGAAAAGATTGCAACAGCGCGACTCGTAAAAATTGCAAGGTTGCTATGTCATCAAAAAAAGGACATGAGTAATATGCTGAACATTTTAAACACACAGCATGCAATTACTATAAATACATGTTTGAACAGATCCGATGTCATCAAAGCAGCAGTCATAAATACAAACCCCGTATCCATATGAGTTGGGAAATTGTGTTAGATGTAAATATAAACGGAATACAATGATTTGCAAATCATTTTCAACCCATATTCAGTTGAATGCACTACAAAGACAACATATTTGATGTTCAAACTGATAAACATTTTTTTTTTTGCAAATAATCATTAACTTTAGAATTTGATGCCAGCAACACGTGACAAAGAAGATGGGAAAGGTGGCAATAAATACTGATAAAGTTGAGGAATGCTCATCAAACACTTATTTGGAACATCCCACAGGTGAACAGGCAAATTGGGAACAAGTGGGTGCCATGATTGGGTATAAAAGTAGATTCCATGAAATGCTCAATCGTTCACAAACAAGGATGGGGAGAGGGTCACCACTTTGTCAACAAATGCGTGAGCAAATTGTTGAACAGTTTAAGAAAAACATTTCTCAACCAGCTATTGCAAGGAATTTAGGGATTTCACCACCTACGGTCCGTAATATCATCAAAGGGTTCAGAGAATCTGGAGAAATCACTGCACGTAAGCAGCTAAACCCGTGACCTTCGATCCCTCAGGCTGTACTGCATCAACAAGCGACATCAGCGTGTAAAGGATATCACCACATGGGCTCAGGAACACTTCAGAAACCCACTGTCAGTAACTACAGTTGGTCGTTACATCTGTAAGTGCAAGTTAAAACTCTCCTATGCAAGGCGAAAACCGTTTATCAACAACACCCAGAAACGCTATCGGCTTCGCTGGGCCTGAGCTCATCTAAGATGGACTGATACAAAGTGGAAAAGTGTTCTGTGGTCTGACGAGTCCACATTTCAAATTGGTTTTGGAAACTGTGGATGTCGTGTCCTCCGGACCAAAGAGGAAAAGAACCATCCGGATTGTTATAGGCGCAAAGTTGAAAAGCCAGCATCTGTGATGGTATGGGGGTGTATTAGTGCCCAAGACTTGGGTAACTTACACATCTGTGAAGGCGCCATTAATGCTGAAAGGTACATACAGGTTTTGGAGCAACATATGTTGCCATCCAAGCAACGTTACCATGGACGCCCCTGCTTATTTCAGCAAGACAATGCCAAGCCACGTGTTATATCAACATGGCTTCATAGTAAAAGAGTGCGGGTACTAGACTGGCCTGCCTGTAGTCCAGACCTGTCTCCCATTGAAAATGTGTGGCACATTATGAAGCCTAAAATACCACAACGGAGACCCTCGGACTGTTGAACAACTTAAGCTGTACATCAAGCAAGAATGGGAAAGAATTCCACCTGAGAAGCTTAAAAAATGTGTCTCCTCAGTTCCCAAACATTTACTGAGTGTGTTTAAAAGGAAAGGCCATGTAACACAGTGGTGAACATGCCCCTTCCCAACTACTTTGGCACGTGTTACAGCCATGAAATTCTAAGTTAATTATTATTTGCAAAAAAAAAATAAAGTTTATGAGTTTGAACATCAAATATCTTGTCTTTGTAGTGCATTCAATTGAATATGGGTTGAAAAGGATTTGCAAGTCATTGTATTCTGTTTATATTTACATCTAACACAATTTCCCAACTCATATGGAAACAGGGTTTGTACAACAGGTACTAACTAACACTGGCCTTTATGTTATCTTTATGTTATGGTATCTTCCGGGCTATAGGGGGTACCAGTATTTAAGCCGCACTCACCAAGTTTTAGAAGAAAAATGTATTTTTACATATATTAGCCGTACCAGAAATAAAAAACGCAAATATAAACCGGTACAAAAGGTTTTGTAAATGTTTATTTACATACCTTAATTGTTTCCAAACAGTGCCTGTAACAAGGCAGTTAAACGGCTGATCAAACAAAACAAAAGTCATCGTCATGGACCCACTAGCTGCGGAAGCTAGCTCTCCAATCAGCTGAACAGACTCATTAAGTCCACGATGACCTTTTGGTGAATTCACTAAACTAAAACAATACAAAAATAATGCCATTGTAAGTTAATGATACTAACACAGATGCTTCTAAACCTGTTAGCATATTCGCTAATGCTCACAATGCTCGCTTGATACACTTACATGAAAACATTTCTACAGACATCACACAAGGGACGTATTAGTAAATATGTGTTATGTACAGGAAGAAGGAGACGGCACAGACAGTAGGGATGTATTATAGCTCTATCTTTTATTTATATATATGAACTTTATATATAAATAATAAATAATAACATAATTAAACAAGGGAAATGGAGTGTGACGAATCCAAAGTGTGTGTGTGTGAGACTATGTGTGGTGGTTAACTGTTGAGTGTTACCGGTAGTGTTGATCGAGGGGCGGAGGATCAAGCGGGACAAGACAAGCTCGGATGTCCGTGAGACAGGCAGTAAGTCGGGGCTATAGCGAGGCGTAGAAGGTCTGTGTCCAAGCGGGAGGTCGAGATCCAAGAGGCAGTCAGGGAAGCCGAGGGAACAAGGAAAAGTATATGTATATATTTTTTTTGTCATAAAAAAAAATACAATCATGCGTGCTTACGGACTGTATCCCTGCAGACTGTATTGATCCATATTGATATATAATGTAGTTGTCAGGCTTGTCCCTGACAGTTTGGTTGTGTTTTAGTTTTTCCTCTGTGTGTGTAGTATTTCCTGTCAGCGCTCTTGTTTTGGTTCTGTTTCCTGATTATCTCCCTGAGTGCTTTGTCCCCTCAGCTGTGGCTGATTGGCACCTGACCACACCTGGTGTCAATCAGCCAGCTGCTATTTGAACCAGCCTTCCCCTCCAGTCAGTGCTGGATTATTGTCGCTGTATGCTGTAATCAGAAATGTTCTAAGTGTCATGGATTATCTACTAATAGGTTATAGCAAATTTTTTTTTTTTTTATAAAAAGTACCAACAGTTAATTACTCGTCATTCTTCTTCTTTTTTTCAGTCCCCAAAACTCAACACTGAAGTGGAGTCTGTGGAACATGATCATCATCAAAACATTTTTTTTTTCTAGATACACAAAAATCATTGTAATTTGTGCAATACCTGGAGACGGCAAGAGGTTTAAAAACTTTAAAATCATCCTAAATTTTGAACTTTTACACAAACAGAATGAATATTACATGCATTGCTTTTTGAGTTAAAACTTAAGCACTACACAAGTTGAAAATTTAGTATGAATTTTATTATTCAGGTTTAATACACACCCAGCAAAACAGGTACAATATGCACTATTGATTTTCCCAGACTTCTTCTTGTCATGTCTGTGTGATCATGTTTTGTTTTAGTCATGTTCGGTTTTGTTTTTTGGACTTTTTGTGCACTTTTGTTTGTTTTGTCACCATAGCAACCATTAGTTTTCACCTGTCACGTCACGCACCTGTTTCACGTTTTGAGTCACGCACCTGTTTTCACTAATCATGTCTGTAGCATTTAAGTTCATTGTTTTCAATTTGTCTTTCTGGCAACATCCCGCATTTATGCTCTTCACATTCCTGACACTTGTTATTCATGCTTCATGCCATGCCACAGTAAGTGTTTATTAGTTTTACGTCCATAGTTTTGCCTTTGTCCTAGTTTTTGTTTCATTAGCCAAGTTTTTGTACTTCCGCCCTTGTGCGCGCCTTTTGTTTGCTTCCTTTTTTTTTGTAGTTTGTTAGTGTTTTAAATAAATATGTATTTACCTTCACGCCATGACCAGTCCAGCTTTACTTGCATCTCGGGAAAACAAACACACCATAGTCCACGTCCTGACAGATGTCGCCAGCAAAATAGTTTTTCCGCGAGGAAGTTGGACGAGGGAGCGTGGGAGCTCCTGCGCGCGATAGAGGAGGAAACTCTACGCTACTTCTCCGTGGAGCGCAGAGACCGGATGTGGGGGCCAAATGGAGAATTGGTGCCATTGAACTTCGTGTGGCCCCACGACGTTGGCACGTCGCCCCAGCCGCGGAAGCGTCGCCCAAGACGGAGGACGTTTGGGAAGACTTCCGCGAGCGGTCAGGACACGTCACTCCCGCAAGCTCCTCCCCCTCCGGGCGGAAGCAGGCTGCTGCCAGCCCCGCTGCTCCAGGATGACGTCACGCCATCACCGGAGGATGACATCACAGAGCAAGATTTTTTTTTCCTCAAATCTCTTTTTTTTCAACCGCTCCCAACCAAAGACTCCAAGTCCGTAACAAAACTTTATCAAGATAAGTTTTTAGAAATCAGGTCTAGTCAGTCACAGCCATCCCAATTTCATGCCCCGCCCCCCAAGACTCAAGCCACACCTACGTCACAACATGTTTCTTTTTTTTCACCCACTAAAACTCAGGTGGGTAAAAGAGGACATTTTGGACAAATTAAAGGGGAAGTTTCTAACCCCCTCCTGACCTCCCTCCACCCATCCCTAAAGAGAGTTCCAGACCGCAGGGAGCGCGTCTGGTATCCGCCCCTTGAGGGGGGGGGGGGGGGGGGGGGTCAGGAGGGGGTTAGAAACTTCCCCTTTAAATTGTCCAAAATGTCCTCTTTTACCCACCTGAGTTTTAGTGGGTGAAAAAAAAGAAACATGTTGTGACGTAGGTGTGGCTTGAGTCTTGGGGGGGGGCCGGGAGCTGTGCCGGTGGGGTGGCTCAGCTGCATCCATCCAGCCAGACCAAGACCAAGACCCGCCACGCCAAGACCAAGACCCGCCACGCCAAGACCAAGACCCGCCACGCCAAGACCAAGACCAAGACCCGCCACGCCAAGAGCAAGACCCACGCCAAGACCAAAACCCGACACGCCGCGCTTCGCCGCCTGACACGCCACGACAAGCTTCGCCGCCTGACGTACCACGCCGAGCTTCGCTGCCTGCCACATCTGCTGCTGCGTCCAAGCCTGCCATGACGGCGCTGACGTGCCCACCTCCCCGTCGACCACGGATGTGGCCGCTACCTTGTCGCCCGCCACGCCAAGTGCGCCCACCTCCCAGTCGGCCACGAATGTGGCCATTCCCTGGGCGCCCGCCCCGCCTGCTGCAGCGGCGTTCCACTCGGCGCCGCCACTTGACTTTGCCTCGGTGAATTCGGGGACACGTGGTCTGGGGACCCACCGCCATGTCCCCCACCCGCCCTCCCATGACTATTGATCATTGTTTTTTTATAGACATCTGGGATCTGTCCGTAAAGGGGGATTCTGTCATGTCTGTGTGATCATGTTTTGTTTTAGTCATGTTCGGTTTTGTTTTTGGACTTTTTGTGCACTTTTGTTTGTTTTGTCACCATAGCAACTATTAGTTTTCACCTATCACGTCACGCGCCTGTTTCACGTTTTGAGTCACGCACCTGTTTTTAGTTTGTCTTTCTGGCGACATCCCGCATTTATGCTCTTCACATTCCTGACACTTGTTATTCATACTTCATGCCATGCCACAGTAAGTGTTTATTAGTTTTACGTCCTAGTTTTTGTTTCATTAGCCAAGTTTTTGTACTCCCGCCCTTGTGCGCACCTTTTGTTTGCTTCCTTGTTTTTGTAGTTTGTTAGTGTTTTAAATAAATATGTATTTATCTTCACGCCATGACCAGTCCAGCTTTACTTGCATCTCGGGAAAACAAACACACCATAGTCCACGTCCTGACACTTCTCAATAGGGGGGGGGGCTGGGGCCGGGAGCTGTGCCGGTGGGGTGGCTCAGCTGCATCCAGCCAGGCAGCAACCTCCATCCCGGCCGCCACCACCAGTCTTTTGGCCTGCCAAGCCGCAACCCACAGCTAGGCCACCTCCACCTGCACTAAAGCTAGCACCTGTCGCTGCACCACGGCTAGCACCAGTAGCAGCTCCACGCCAAGCTCCAGTGCTGCCAGTAGCATCTCCACGCCAAGCTCCAGTGCTGCCAGTAGCAGCTCCACGCCAAGCTCAAGTGCTGCCAGTAGCAGCTCCACGCCAAGCTCCAGTGCTGCTAGTAGCTTCACCACGCCAAGACCCACCACGCCAAGACTCACCACGCCAAGCTCCGGTACCAGCTCCACGACGCCAAGCTCCAGTGCCGCCAGTCGCAGCTCGACGCCAAGTGCCGCCAGTCGCAGCTCGACGCCAAGTGCCGCCAGTCGCAGCTCGACGCCAAGTGCCGCCAGTCGCAGCTCGACGACGCCAAGTTCCGCCAGTCGCAGCTCGACGACGCCAAGTGCCGCCTGTTGCAGCTCGACGACGCCAAGTGCCCCCAGTCGCAGCTCGACGACGCCAAGTGCAGCCAGTCGCCTGGGCGCCCGCCCCGCCTGCTGCAGCGGCGTTCTACTCGCCGCCGCCACTTGACTTTGCCTCGGTGAATTCGGGGACATGTGGTCTGGCGACCCACCGCCATGTCCCCCACCTGCCCTCCCATGACTATTGATCATTGTTTTTTTTATAGACATCTGGGATCTGTCCGTAAAGGGGGATTCTGTCATGTCTGTGTGATCATGTTTTGTTTTAGTCATGTTCGGTTTTGTTTTTGGACTTTTTGTGCACTTTTGTTTGTTTTGTCACCATAGCAACCATTAGTTTTCACCTGTCACGTCACGCGCCTGTTTCACGTTTTGAGTCACGCACCTGTTTTCACTAATCATGTCTGTAGTATTTAAGTTAATTGTTTTCAGTTTGTCTTTCTGGCGACATCCCGCATTTATGCTCTTCACATTCCTGACACTTGTTATTCATACTTCATGCCATGCCACAGTAAGTGTTTATTAGTTTTACGTCCTAGTTTTTGTTTCATTAGCCAAGTTTTTGTACTCCCACCCTTGTGCGCACCTTTTGTTTGCTTCCTTTTTTTTGTAGTTTGTTAGTGTTTTAAATAAATATGTATTTATCTTCACGCCATGACCAGTCCAGCTTTACTTGCATCTCGGGAAAACAAACACACCATAGTCCACGTCCTGACACTTCTCAATAGGGGGGGGGGGGGGGGGGGGGGGGGGGGGGGGGCTGGGGCCGGGAGCTGTGCCGGTGGGGTGGCTCAGCTGCATCCAGCCAGGCAGCAACCTCCATCCCGGCCGCCACCACCAGTCTTTTGGCCTGCCAAGCCGCAACCCACAGCTAGGCCACCTCCACCTGCACTAAAGCTAGCACCTGTCGCTGCACCACGGCTAGCACCAGTAGCAGCTCCACGCCAAGCTCCAGTGCTGCCAGTAGCATCTCCACGCCAAGCTCCAGTGCTGCCAGTAGCAGCTCCACGCCAAGCTCAAGTGCTGCCAGTAGCAGCTCCACGCCAAGCTCCAGTGCTGCCAGTAGCTTCACCACGCCAAGACCCACCACGCCAAGACTCACCACGCCAAACTCCGGTACCAGCTCCACGACGCCAAGCTCCAGTGCCGCCAGTCGCAGCTCGACGCCAAGTGCCGCCAGTCGCAGCTCGACGCCAAGTGCCGCCAGTCGCAGCTCGACGCCAAGTGCCGCCAGTCGCAGCTCGACGACGCCAAGTTCCGCCAGTCGCAGCTCGACGACGCCAAGTGCCGCCTGTTGCAGCTCGACGACGCCAAGTGCCCCCAGTCGCAGCTCGACGACGCCAAGTGCAGCCAGTCGCCTGGGCGCCCGCCCCGCCTGCTGCAGCGGCGTTCCACTCGCCGCCGCCACTTGACTTTGCCTCGGTGAATTCGGGGACACGTGGTCTGGCGACCCACCGCCATGTCCCCCACCCGCCCTCCCATGACTATTGATCATTGTTTTTTTATAGACATCTGGGATCTGTCCGTAAAGGGGGATTCTGTCATGTCTGTGTGATCATGTTTTGTTTTAGTCATGTTCGGTTTTGTTTTTGGACTTTTTGTGCACTTTTGTTTGTTTTGTCACCATAGCAACCATTAGTTTTCACCTGTCACGTCACGCGCCTGTTTCACGTTTTGAGTCACGCACCTGTTTTCACTAATCATGTCTGTAGTATTTAAGTTCATTGTTTTCAGTTTGTCTTTCTGGCGACATCCCGCATTTATGCTCTTCACATTCCTGACACTTGTTATTCATACTTCATGCCATGCCACAGTAAGTGTTTATTAGTTTTACGTCCTAGTTTTTGTTTCATTAGCCAAGTTTTTGTACTCCCGCCCTTGTGCGCACCTTTTGTTTGCTTCCTTTTTTTTGTAGTTTGTTAGTGTTTTAAATAAATATGTATTTATCTTCACGCCATGACCAGTCCAGCTTTACTTGCATCTCGGGAAAACAAACACACCATAGTCCACGTCCTGACACTTGTCAATAGGGGGGGGGGGCTGGGGCCGGGAGCTGTGCCGGTGGGGTGGCTCAGCTGCATCCAGCCAGGCAGCAACCTCCATCCCGGCCGCCACCACCAGTCTTTTGGCCTGCCAAGCCGCAACCCACAGCTAGGCCACCTCCACCTGCACTAAAGCTAGCACCTGTCGCTGCACCACGGCTAGCACCAGTAGCAGCTCCACGCCAAGCTCCAGTGCTGCCAGTAGCATCTCCACGCCAAGCTCCAGTGCTGCCAGTAGCAGCTCCACGCCAAGCTCAAGTGCTGCCAGTAGCAGCTCCACGCCAAGCTCCAGTGCTGCCAGTAGCTTCACCATGCCAAGAACCACCACGCCAAGACTCACCACGCCAAGCTCCGGTACCAGCTCCACGACGCCAAGCTCCAGTGCCGCCAGTCGCAGCTCGACGCCAAGCTCCAGTGCTGCCAGTAGCAGCTCCACGCCAAGCTCAAGTGCTGCCAGTAGCAGCTCCACGCCAAGCTCCAGTGCATAGTCCACGTCCTGACACTTCTCAATAGCAACCCACAATTTATGGGGAGCACAGTGAATATTCATGTAAGGCATACACTCAGCCTTAAGGTCACAAAACTGGCTTTCATTGCTAATAGGATTCTGCAAGGAATAGTCATACATTTAGTATTATGGTGTGTAATGTGTTCAACATCATGAGTAGGGGTGTTTAGGGGGGCGTGGCCTGCGGGCATGCAGCAAAGCGGGGTGTGCCAGGACCGGCCTCGAAGTCAGCGACAGGTGCATAGATGTCCCAGGTAGGCCATATTATCTAATCACCTGTCGCTCTGTTTAAGCAGCAGCCGAGAGAAGAGGCATTGTTGGAGCTGGGGGAGATCGAGAGCAGGACGAAAAATCACAAAAAGACGATTGCTGAAAAGCATTGAGAGACTTGATTGAAAAAATAAAACTGTCTTGTAACCATGAAACGGGCTCGCATGGAAATGCTTGGTGGTCTGGAGGACCCACTGGAAGGCAACTTCCACAATTTGGCGCCCAACATGGCCGGACCACTTGAGGCGGATGAGGCCGACCCCCTGCAGCGGCGTTCCACTCGGCGCCGCCACTTGACTTTGCCTCGGTGAATTCGGGGACACGTGGTCTGGGGACCCACCGCCATGTCCCCCACCCGCCCTCCCATGACTATTGATCATTGTTTTTTTATAGACATCTGGGATCTGTCCGTAAAGGGGGATTCTGTCATGTCTGTGTGATCATGTTTTGTTTTAGTCATGTTCGGTTTTGTTTTTGGACTTTTTGTGCACTTTTGTTTGTTTTGTCACCATAGCAACTATTAGTTTTCACCTATCACGTCACGCGCCTGTTTCACGTTTTGAGTCACGCACCTGTTTTTAGTTTGTCTTTCTGGCGACATCCCGCATTTATGCTCTTCACATTCCTGACACTTGTTATTCATACTTCATGCCATGCCACAGTAAGTGTTTATTAGTTTTACGTCCTAGTTTTTGTTTCATTAGCCAAGTTTTTGTACTCCCGCCCTTGTGCGCACCTTTTGTTTGCTTCCTTGTTTTTGTAGTTTGTTAGTGTTTTAAATAAATATGTATTTATCTTCACGCCATGACCAGTCCAGCTTTACTTGCATCTCGGGAAAACAAACACACCATAGTCCACGTCCTGACACTTCTCAATAGGGGGGGGGGCTGGGGCCGGGAGCTGTGCCGGTGGGGTGGCTCAGCTGCATCCAGCCAGGCAGCAACCTCCATCCCGGCCGCCACCACCAGTCTTTTGGCCTGCCAAGCCGCAACCCACAGCTAGGCCACCTCCACCTGCACTAAAGCTAGCACCTGTCGCTGCACCACGGCTAGCACCAGTAGCAGCTCCACGCCAAGCTCCAGTGCTGCCAGTAGCATCTCCACGCCAAGCTCCAGTGCTGCCAGTAGCAGCTCCACGCCAAGCTCAAGTGCTGCCAGTAGCAGCTCCACGCCAAGCTCCAGTGCTGCTAGTAGCTTCACCACGCCAAGACCCACCACGCCAAGACTCACCACGCCAAGCTCCGGTACCAGCTCCACGACGCCAAGCTCCAGTGCCGCCAGTCGCAGCTCGACGCCAAGTGCCGCCAGTCGCAGCTCGACGCCAAGTGCCGCCAGTCGCAGCTCGACGCCAAGTGCCGCCAGTCGCAGCTCGACGACGCCAAGTTCCGCCAGTCGCAGCTCGACGACGCCAAGTGCCGCCTGTTGCAGCTCGACGACGCCAAGTGCCCCCAGTCGCAGCTCGACGACGCCAAGTGCAGCCAGTCGCCTGGGCGCCCGCCCCGCCTGCTGCAGCGGCGTTCTACTCGCCGCCGCCACTTGACTTTGCCTCGGTGAATTCGGGGACATGTGGTCTGGCGACCCACCGCCATGTCCCCCACCTGCCCTCCCATGACTATTGATCATTGTTTTTTTTATAGACATCTGGGATCTGTCCGTAAAGGGGGATTCTGTCATGTCTGTGTGATCATGTTTTGTTTTAGTCATGTTCGGTTTTGTTTTTGGACTTTTTGTGCACTTTTGTTTGTTTTGTCACCATAGCAACCATTAGTTTTCACCTGTCACGTCACGCGCCTGTTTCACGTTTTGAGTCACGCACCTGTTTTCACTAATCATGTCTGTAGTATTTAAGTTCATTGTTTTCAGTTTGTCTTTCTGGCGACATCCCGCATTTATGTTCTTCACATTCCTGACACTTGTTATTCATACTTCATGCCATGCCACAGTAAGTGTTTATTAGTTTTACGTCCTAGTTTTTGTTTCATTAGCCAAGTTTTTGTACTCCCGCCCTTGTGCGCACCTTTTGTTTGCTTCCTTTTTTTTGTAGTTTGTTAGTGTTTTAAATAAATATGTATTTATCTTCACGCCATGACCAGTCCAGCTTTACTTGCATCTCGGGAAAACAAACACACCATAGTCCACGTCCTGACACTTGTCAATAGGGGGGGGGGCTGGGGCCGGGAGCTGTGCCGGTGGGGTGGCTCAGCTGCATCCAGCCAGGCAGCAACCTCCATCCCGGCCGCCACCACCAGTCTTTTGGCCTGCCAAGCCGCAACCCACAGCTAGGCCACCTCCACCTGCACTAAAGCTAGCACCTGTCGCTGCACCACGGCTAGCACCAGTAGCAGCTCCACGCCAAGCTCCAGTGCTGCCAGTAGCATCTCCACGCCAAGCTCCAGTGCTGCCAGTAGCAGCTCCACGCCAAGCTCAAGTGCTGCCAGTAGCAGCTCCACGCCAAGCTCCAGTGCTGCCAGTAGCTTCACCACGCCAAGACCCACCACGCCAAGACTCACCACGCCAAACTCCGGTACCAGCTCCACGACGCCAAGCTCCAGTGCCGCCAGTCGCAGCTCGACGCCAAGTGCCGCCAGTCGCAGCTCGACGCCAAGTGCCGCCAGTCGCAGCTCGACGCCAAGTGCCGCCAGTCGCAGCTCGACGACGCCAAGTTCCGCCAGTCGCAGCTCGACGACGCCAAGTGCCGCCTGTTGCAGCTCGACGACGCCAAGTGCCCCCAGTCGCAGCTCGACGACGCCAAGTGCAGCCAGTCGCCTGGGCGCCCGCCCCGCCTGCTGCAGCGGCGTTCCACTCGCCGCCGCCACTTGACTTTGCCTCGGTGAATTCGGGGACACGTGGTCTGGCGACCCACCGCCATGTCCCCCACCCGCCCTCCCATGACTATTGATCATTGTTTTTTTATAGACATCTGGGATCTGTCCGTAAAGGGGGATTCTGTCATGTCTGTGTGATCATGTTTTGTTTTAGTCATGTTCGGTTTTGTTTTTGGACTTTTTGTGCACTTTTGTTTGTTTTGTCACCATAGCAACCATTAGTTTTCACCTGTCACGTCACGCGCCTGTTTCACGTTTTGAGTCACGCACCTGTTTTCACTAATCATGTCTGTAGTATTTAAGTTCATTGTTTTCAGTTTGTCTTTCTGGCGACATCCCGCATTTATGCTCTTCACATTCCTGACACTTGTTATTCATACTTCATGCCATGCCACAGTAAGTGTTTATTAGTTTTACGTCCTAGTTTTTGTTTCATTAGCCAAGTTTTTGTACTCCCGCCCTTGTGCGCACCTTTTGTTTGCTTCCTTTTTTTTGTAGTTTGTTAGTGTTTTAAATAAATATGTATTTATCTTCACGCCATGACCAGTCCAGCTTTACTTGCATCTCGGGAAAACAAACACACCATAGTCCACGTCCTGACACTTGTCAATAGGGGGGGGGGGGCTGGGGCCGGGAGCTGTGCCGGTGGGGTGGCTCAGCTGCATCCAGCCAGGCAGCAACCTCCATCCCGGCCGCCACCACCAGTCTTTTGGCCTGCCAAGCCGCAACCCACAGCTAGGCCACCTCCACCTGCACTAAAGCTAGCACCTGTCGCTGCACCACGGCTAGCACCAGTAGCAGCTCCACGCCAAGCTCCAGTGCTGCCAGTAGCATCTCCACGCCAAGCTCCAGTGCTGCCAGTAGCAGCTCCACGCCAAGCTCAAGTGCTGCCAGTAGCAGCTCCACGCCAAGCTCCAGTGCTGCCAGTAGCTTCACCATGCCAAGAACCACCACGCCAAGACTCACCACGCCAAGCTCCGGTACCAGCTCCACGACGCCAAGCTCCAGTGCCGCCAGTCGCAGCTCGACGCCAAGTGCCGCCAGTCGCAGCTCGACGCCAAGTGCCGCCAGTCGCAGCTCGACAACGCCAAGTTCCGCCAGTCGCAGCTCGACGACGCCAAGTGCCGCCTGTTGCAGCTCGACGACGCCAAGTGCCCCCAGTCGCAGCTCGACGACGCCAAGTGCAGCCAGTCGCCTGGGCGCCCGCCCCGCCTGCTGCAGCGGCGTTCCACTCGCCGCCGCCACTTGACTTTGCCTCGGTGAATTCGGGGACATGTGGTCTGGCGACCCACCGCCATGTCCCCCACCCGCCCTCCCATGACTATTGATCATTGTTTTTTTATAGACATCTGGGATCTGTCCGTAAAGGGGGATTCTGTCATGTCTGTGTGATCATGTTTTGTTTTAGTCATGTTCGGTTTTGTTTTTGGACTTTTTGTGCACTTTTGTTTGTTTTGTCACCATAGCAACCATTAGTTTTCACCTGTCACGTCACGCGCCTGTTTCACGTTTTGAGTCACGCACCTGTTTTCACTAATCATGTCTGTAGTATTTAAGTTCATTGTTTTCAGTTTGTCTTTCTGGCGACATCCCGCATTTATGTTCTTCACATTCCTGACACTTGTTATTCATACTTCATGCCATGCCACAGTAAGTGTTTATTAGTTTTACGTCCTAGTTTTTGTTTCATTAGCCAAGTTTTTGTACTCCCGCCCTTGTGCGCACCTTTTGTTTGCTTCCTTTTTTTTGTAGTTTGTTAGTGTTTTAAATAAATATGTATTTATCTTCACGCCATGACCAGTCCAGCTTTACTTGCATCTCGGGAAAACAAACACACCATAGTCCACGTCCTGACACTTGTCAATAGGGGGGGGGGCTGGGGCCGGGAGCTGTGCCGGTGGGGTGGCTCAGCTGCATCCAGCCAGGCAGCAACCTCCATCCCGGCCGCCACCACCAGTCTTTTGGCCTGCCAAGCCGCAACCCACAGCTAGGCCACCTCCACCTGCACTAAAGCTAGCACCTGTTGCTGCACCACGGCTAGCACCAGTAGCAGCTCCACGCCAAGCTCCAGTGCTGCCAGTAGCATCTCCACGCCAAGCTCCAGTGCTGCCAGTAGCAGCTCCACGCCAAGCTCAAGTGCTGCCAGTAGCAGCTCCACGCCAAGCTCCAGTGCATAGTCCACGTCCTGACACTTCTCAATAGCAACCCACAATTTATGGGGAGCACAGTGAATATTCATGTAAGGCATACACTCAGCCTTAAGGTCACAAAACTGGCTTTCATTGCTAATAGGATTCTGCAAGGAATAGTCATACATTTAGTATTATGGTGTGTAATGTGTTCAACATCATGAGTAGGGGTGTTTAGGGGGGCGTGGCCTGCGGGCATGCAGCAAAGCGGGGTGTGCCAGGACCGGCCTCGAAGTCAGCGACAGGTGCATAGATGTCCCAGGTAGGCCATATTATCTAATCACCTGTCGCTCTGTTTAAGCAGCAGCCGAGAGAAGAGGCATTGTTGGAGCTGGGGGAGATCGAGAGCAGGACGAAAAATCACAAAAAGACGATTGCTGAAAAGCATTGAGAGACTTGATTGAAAAAATAAAACTGTCTTGTAACCATGAAACGGGCTCGCATGGAAATGCTTGGTGGTCTGGAGGACCCACTGGAAGGCAACTTCCACAATTTGGCGCCCAACATGGCCGGACCACTTGAGGCGGATGAGGCCGACCCCCTGACGGCTCATGCGAGCGTGCTCGCGGCAGTATCAGCGGCAAGCCACCAACGGATGGATGGGGTCTTCCAGCAAGTGGCCCAGCAGGGCCAAATCCTGAAAGCGCTGGCAGACCAACATCAGCGGCCGTCCCCATGCAGCGCACGGGGGAAGAGGAAGACCCCCATGCCTTCATTGACATTTTTGGGGCCACAGCAGAGGCATGTGCATGGCCAAGAGAGGAGTGGGGAATTCGTCTCCTGCTACTGCTGGCGGGGGTGGCGCAGAGAGCGGTGCTCAGCCTGCCAGCGGCCTCCCGAGTGTGCTTCCAGGACCTGAGGAGGGCGGTGCTGGACCGGACCGGTTGCACCGCCGAAGACCACCGGCGCCGGTGCTGGGCGCTGCGACTGGAAGAGGAGGGCCGCCCATTCATGCTGGGTCAGCGGCTCCGAGAAGCGGCGACGCGCTGGCTGCAACCAAAGGAGGAGGACAAGCAGGTGATGGAGCGGCTGCTCGTGGAGCAGTTCCTTGAGGCGATCCCTGCGCAGACGGCGACCTGGGTCCGGTATCACCGGCCCCAAGACCTGACAGCAGTAGTAACCCTCGCTGAGGACCACCTGGCTGTGCACCGCGAGGCGCGACCGGCCCCAACACCGCGCGGACCAAGTGCGCAGCAGAGGGAGGAGGTATCGCCGGTCCCACGGTGCTGTACACATGACTCTCCCTATGATCTATGTTTGCAGAATCCCACGCGCCCAGCACCGACACCGCGCAGAGCGAGCGCGCGGAAAGAGGAGAAGCAGATGATCCGGGTGGCCGGCCCTAAAGTGCCCTCCCCCGGCCCGGGTGAGACGTACTGTATACCGGTAAGGATACAAGGAGGTACATACCGGGCGATGGTGGATTCGGGCTGCGGGCAGTCCATGATCCACCAGAACCTGGTTTGACCCGGGGCTTTGAGGAAGGCAGCACGGGTGAGAATTAGATGTGTGCATGGAGATTTGCACAAATATTCTGTGGTGCTGGTGGAAATTCAATACAGCAAGCAAAAGCATGGTGTCAAGGTTGCTGTAAGTGCGCACCTTACGCACCCCGTAACTTTGGGTACAAATTGGCCAGGGTTTAACCATTTAGTGACACAATGCGTAGAGGTGCGTTTACGGCCCATAGGAAAGGGGAATTTCTGTGCGGTTCTCAGCGGCGACGCGGGTTCATCCAACATTGCCGAGGGGAAAGCGGCGGGGGCTTCGCGGGTATCCCCCCCAGCCCCCCACTGGCACCCTACAGAGGATTTTCCACTCGAGCAGTCCCGGGATGACACTCTGCGCGCGACCTGGGACCAGGTGGTTTACATCGATGGTCAGCTGGTACGCCCGGGAACAGCGCGGGTATTCTCTCATTTTGCAATCATTAGGGATAGATTATACCGAGTGAGCCGTGACACTCAGACAGGAGAAGAAATCACTCAGTTGGTGCTGAAACGCCGTCGGGAAAGGATTTTCCAGGCGGTGCACGTCAACCCCATGGCTGGCCACATGGGTTATGAACCAGCGTATACCACCCGCAAACTGAGTGGCTGAATAAGACGCTGAAAACCATGATCCGTAAGTTTACGCACAAGGACAAACCAAATTGGGATAAATGGTTAGAGCCTCTACTGTTTGCAATGCTGGAGGTACCTCTGGCCTCCACAGGATTGTCTCCTTTTGAATTATTATACGGCAGGAAGCCGCGCAGGGTTTTGGACATAATTAAAGAAAGCTGGGAGGAGGGTCCAAGCTCCTGCAAAGATTAAATTCAATACGTCATGGGCCTGCGAGCAAAACTCCACACGGTGGGGCACTTGTCACGTGAGAATTTGCTGCGGGCCCAGGAACGTCAGCAGCGCTTGTATAACAGGGGGGCTTAGCTAAGGAAATATTCACCGGGAGAAAAAGTGCTTGTGTTACTTCTTTGTGGTCACACGGCAAGTGGGTGATGTGGATTATGAGGTCCGGCGCTCGGGTCGGGGCGGACACTCAAATTTATTATCTAAACCTCCTGAAGGCATGGAAGGAGGCAGAGCCTGTTTCCATGGTGACGATGGTCGAGGAGGAGGAGGAGTTTGGGCCGGAGATCCCGCGCTCTTTCGCGCCCTCCCCTTCCTATGTGATAATCAGCTCACGTTAGCCCAGAAAGCAGATGTTGCCAAGCTGCAGCACCGCTTTTCTGATGTGTTCTCCCCTCGGCCCGGCCGCACGAACGTCATCCAACATCACATTGAGACCAGCCTGGATGTTACGGTGCGGTCTCGGCCCTACAGGCTCCCTGAACACAAACGCAAAGTGGTTCGGGAGGAATTAAAATCCGTGCTGGAGTTGGGGGTAATAGAAGAATCCCACAGTGCGTGGTGCAGCCCCATCGTTCTGGTAGGGAAGAAGGATGGGTCTGTGCAGTTCTGTGTGGATTACCGCAAGGTAAATGAGGTGTCACGTTTTGACGCCTACCCAATGCTCCGGGTCGACGAGCAACTGGATCGGCTGGGCACTGCTCGCTTTTTTACGACACTGGATTTGACCAAGGGCTACGGGCAGATTCCCTTGTCGCCAGAGTCCAAGGAAAAAACGTCCTTTTCCACTCCGGAAGGTTTATACCAATTTGTGACACTTTTGTTTGGCTTGTTCGGTGCTCTCGCCATGATCCAGCGCCTCATGGACCGGTGCTGCACCCTCACGCCGCATACACCGCCGCCTATCTGGATGACGTCATTATCCAGAGTAGCGGTTGGGAAGAACATATGCGGCGGGTGGGGGCAGTGCTCGAGTCGCTGGAGGGAAGTACAGTATTTGGGGTACCACTTGGGAGGCGGGCAGGTGCGCCCGCAGGTAGACAAAACAGCGGCAATTGCAGCATGCCCAACCCCCAAGACGAAAAAAGAGGTGAGGCAGTTTTTGGGTCTGGCGGGTTACAACCGGAGGTTTGTCCCCCGGTTTGCGGACCTGACCAGCCCACTAACTGACCTCACCCAAAAGGGTGCTCCAGATCTGGTCCAGTGGACGGAGCAGTGCCAGCAGGCGTTTGAGAGGGAGGCAAGGGGGTGGAGGGAGTAGGCGCGGCCAGGCGGCTTCCCGGCCTGCGTCTGGCGGTGGAGGTATGTGGAGGGTGGCCTGGCCTGTGGGCCTGACACATAGCGGGGTGTGCCAGGACCGGCCTCGAAGTCAGCGACAGGTGCGTAGATGGCCCAGGTGGGCCTTATTATCTAATCACCTGTCGCTCTGTTTAAGCAGTAGGCGGGAGAAGAGGCGTTGTTGGAGCTGGGGGAGAGCGAGAGCAGGACAAACAATCACAAAAAGACGATTGCTGAAAAGCACTGAGAGACTTGATTGAAAAAATAAAACTGTCTTGTAACCATGAAACGGGCTCGCATGGAAATGCTTGATGGTCTGGAGGACCCACTGGAAGGCAACTTCCACACGGGGTAAATGTAATTCTGTTAAAGTGAAGAACTTTTCAAATTAATTAATTAAATATTTAATAGATTGCATTTACCAATAATTATTCTTTGGGCAGTCTGTTGATAATACAACAAAACTATTGCAACTATAATTATGTTTAGCTATCGCATCAAAATAAATGATGTACCAAGTATTTTAAATACATGCACAATTGTGTCGGAAACTTATTATACTAATGTCACACCTGGGTGAAGTTTTGTCTGGTTTCATGTGGTCTTGTCATTTCCTGTTTTATTTTGAAATATTAACTCTCCCTCTCATTTCAGATCACTTGCTTTTCCTCCTGTTTCACTGGTCTGATGTCTCTCCTGATTGCCTGATTGTGCCCACCTGTGTCACCCTCCCTCATGTGTATAAATGTCTCGTCTTCCTCCTGTCCTGTGCCAGAGTGTTTCGTCTCGTTATGTACCTCCAGCCGTCTTCCACAGTCTCGTCCAAGTCGTTGAGTATTGCCTTGATTTATTCTTTGATTTCTCTGTACCCTCTGAAGAAGAGTGATTTTGATTTGCTAAAGTTTTTGGTCAGTTTTGTTTGAGCTAATTTCATAGTGCTCTGCCTTTTTTCCCCTTCCTCTTGGAGCGCTTTATTTTGTAGATTTTTCTTAAATCTTTATAGAGTAGTTTCTGTTTATAGCGTTTTGTCTCTTCCTCTTTGTGAGCGCTTTTCCTTTTGTGTAGCTTATCATAGGTTGTTGCTTTTGTTATTATATCAGTGTAAATTTTGCTATTGTCTTTTTTCCACCCTTTGGAGTGATTTTCTGTTTATTGTTTTACGCCCTGTGCTACGTTTCCCTTTTACTCTAATACATCAAGTATAGAGTTTGTAGCTATTTTGTTATTCACTCTGTCTGAAGAGAGTTCATAGAAAACAGCAGAATAAAAGCCTGCGTCAAACGTTTCCCGTCTGCAACTGAGTCCTCATTCTTGCCAAGTCCTAACAACTAAATATTGCTAAATAAAATTACCAGGTATGTGACTGCTAGAAATTGGTGAAAAATAAATAAAAATAAAACGTTCATGTAGCTAAAATATGGTGATCTCACCATATGTTATCATTAAAATACAAACATAAAGGCAATGTGACCTGTTGTGAAATAACTGTAACCCTTGCCTTCTTTATAACTTTGAAGCATTCTTGTGTACATGTTTGTAACACCTAGGTACATGCCTATATCAAAGTACATGTTTGTAACACCAAGGTACATGCCTATATCAAAGTACATGTTTGTAACACCAAGGTACATGCCTACATCAAAGTACATGTGTGTGACAACAAGCTACATGCCTATATCAAAGTAGATGGCAGGCGGCCAGAGCTTCATGCCATCCTTTTCTCCTACCCAACCGTCAGAAATAAAGAGAGGGTCTGGCAAAAAGTTAACACCGTTTTTTACTAACAAAGTTTTTTGATAGTCCTCAGCCTTTTCCTCGTTCACCTCTTGTTCGGTTTTCTTGGCTCAGACTCCCATTTCCCATGCAGAAAAGCCCTGGCAGCAAGATCTATCTTATTTCCGGATGCCTTGAGTCCACAACAAATCAAATGGGCTTTCAAGGAGTCAACACTACATCGCATAAAATATTCAAAGTCGACATTTACTTCCAAATTAGCACCCACTCGATAATAAGGAAGCCATGTTCTCGGTTTGTTTATCCCTCAGGACCTTTGACAGGTCAAAAAAGAGTCGTGCAAGAACAAGACCACTGAATCCTCGAACAGGTCTATTGCGTCTAAATCAGTGGTTCTTAACCTTGGTTTGATCGAACCCTAAGGGTTCGGTGAGTCGGCCTCAGGAATTCGGCGGAGGTCAAGACACACCCGACTCATCGTGTAAATACAAACTTCTCCCTATCGGCGTATTGCGGTTACGGAAACAGCTGACTGGTTTGCATCTGTGTAATTTGTTGTGAGTTTATGCACTGTGTTGGTTTTGTTGTTTGAACAAGGTGATGTTCATGCAAAGTTCATTTTATGCACCAGTAAAAACAAACATGGTAACACTTTAGTAAGGGGAACATATTCACCATTAATTAGTTGCTTATTAACATGCAAATTAGTAACATATTGGCTCTTAACTAGTCATTATTAAGTACTTATTAATGCCTTATTCTGCATGGCTTCATCATAACCCTAACCCTCTAACCCTGACCGTAACCCTAACAAAATAACTCTAAATTAAGTTTTTATTACTTAGAACATGTTCCCCTCTTGTCCAAATAACTCTAAATTAAGTCTTTGTTACTTAAAATATGTTCCCCATACTAAAGTGTTACCAAAAACATATAACTTTGTCTTGAATTTGAAAAAAAAAACATTTTATTTTTCACTAAAGAAGGGTTCGGTGAATGCGCATATGAAACTGGTGGGGTTCGGTACCTCCAACAAGGTTAAGAACCACTGGTCTAAATCAAGTGTAAAAGTTATATGATTTACCCGTGTTAACCTTGCCCTACTTTGAGAATGTAGTATAAGCGGTATATAAATTGATTATGTATTTATAAATGATCCATGTTTGTTTCGATATAGCCACGATATTTGGCAAAAATCTATATGGAACAATAAATACTTTGTTACATTTCCATGCAGAGATAAATAAGCGACTTTAAAAATGTAAAGTTAAATCAAAAAAGTTAAAGTACCAATGATTGTCACACACACACTAGGTGTGGTGAAATGTGTCCTCTGCATTAGACCCATCCCCTGGGAGGTGAGGGGAGCAGTGAGCAGCAGCGGCGGCCGCGCCCGGTAATCATTTTTGGTGATTTAACCCCCAATTCCAACCCTTGATGCTGAGTGTCAAGCAGGGAGGTAATGGGTCCCATTTTTATAGTCTTTGTTATGACTCGGCCGGGGTTTGAACTCACGACCTACCGATCTCAGGGTTCTAACCACAAGGCCACTGAGTAGAAGTGGAGCTGTAATTATTCATTTAAAACATTTAACACCAGACATGTAAAGCCTGGTGTGACATGAGGAACCAATTTGTATTAAAATACGAGACTTTTTCGTACTGTTGAGCGGCCTCCGGCGGTTCTTCCTCTTGTTCCCCCGAGAGGGAGCCTCATATCCAGGCTGTGGATACAACTTCTCGCACGGAACTTTTTTCAGCGTTTGGAAGTAAAACTTTACATCTGAACTATCTTTTTCTTTCTGTGTTTACTCCTAAATAGGTGGACTCATGTCGTATTGTATTGTCAATTATTATTTTGACTTGTATAAATTAATAAACAACGTGCTGGAACTACCGCTATTGTGATCAATTTCCTGCTTAATTGCAAATGATACAAAATAGGGAAATGCATTCAGATTACCTAAATGATATTCCACATAATATTTACTTTTAATTT
Organism: Nerophis lumbriciformis; assembly: GCF_033978685.3. Lineage (NCBI taxonomy): Eukaryota > Metazoa > Chordata > Actinopteri > Syngnathiformes > Syngnathidae > Nerophis > Nerophis lumbriciformis. The sequence goes on from NC_084556.2 coordinate 28,855,788, forward strand.
AGAAAGTACACGCTACAACATATTTTTAAAACATCAACTACTATAATGTAGAGTTGAGGGATTATTTTAATTAATTAAAACATAGGTTGACTTTTAGAGGAGACATTTCTATTAACAATTACTTTAAAAACTAATTTAAAAATAATATTTGAGTACCGTATTTTTCGGAGTATAAGTCGCACCAGAGTATAAGTTGCACCTGCCGAAAATGCATAATAAAGAAGGAAAAAAACATATACTGTATAAGTCGCACTGGAGCCCGGCCAAACTATGAAAAAAACTGCGACTTATAGTCTGAAAAATACGGTAGTACTTTGTGATGTTACTGTATGTAATTCAACAAGAAAGACAAAGACGATCTCTGCCTTTGTTGGACATCTGGACTTCCTTCAAAAGTGTGAAGCATTCATATAATAAATCCTCCATAAACTGTGTCATAACTAATTACTATGAGTAAATGCTTTCAAATTATTTTATTTGTTTTGTAAAGAGAATGTATGTGTGACAGGATGTAAATTTAGTTACTAGTAGAATACAGTGATAGTAAATAGCAAAGTAAGCTCTTGAGTTGTATTACTATGCCATTTTATATTCGCACTTACGTCAAGCAACAACACAAATTTCCACTTTTTTTGTGAACTCTTGTAATATATCCACTGTCATGTTCTTTACCTGTCGGTTTGCTCCTGTCTTTCCATGACTTTGACTCCCAGCCTCAAGCCTGTGATGTTCCTGTATGGCATGAACGTATTTACAACAGACAACATCTCATATATACTAATGTACTGTATCAGCATTTGACTTAAACACATAACCCAAATCCTATAGTACTAAATGTCAAAATAAATATTATAAATTCAATGTATCAAAAATCTTCTTGACATCAGTCATCAGCTGTTCTCCTTACAGAATGTATCAAAAGAGTTCCAGCCTGTAAATCCATGTTTGTTCATGTTTGAATTGCAAAAACAGAATGTATCAAAAGAGTTCCAGCCTGTAAATCCATTTTTGTTCATGTTTGAATTGCAAAACCAGAATGTATCAAAAGAGTTCCAGCCTGTAAATCCATGTTTGTTCATGTTTGAATTGCAAAAACAGAATGTATCAAAAGAGTTCCAGCCTGTAAATCCATGTTTGTTCATGTTTGAATTGCAAAAACAGAATGTATCAAAAGAGTTCCAGCCTGTAAATCCATGTTTGTTCATGTTTGAATTGCAAAAACAGAATGTATCAAAAGAGTTCCAGCCTGTAAATCCATGTTTGCTCATGTTTGAAGTGCAAAAACAGAATGTATCAAACGAGTTCCAGCTTGTAAACCTGTCTTGGCACTAAGGATGTTGAGGACAACATTTAATTTTGAGGGGGAGTATGTGACAGGATGTAAATTTAGTTACTAGTAGAATACAGTGATAGTAAGTAGCAAAGTAAGCTCTTGAGTTGTATTACTATGCCATTTTATATTCGCAACTTAAAAATGTTTATTGTTAATGACAACAGTAAAGCACCGTTATTTGTAGAATATGGAGCTAATGTTATTGTAATGCCAGCATTAATAAGAGCCATTGTAGTACTGGACGGCTCCAGCAGGGGGCGCGTTGTGCTGGGAGCTATACTAGAGGACACCTGACTTCCTGCTTGCAGTCAATACAGACGTGAGCAGAACGAAGTTGTGTCCTCGTATCTGTATACTGAAACATCTCCCTTCTCAGGTACAAGTGTCTTTATGTAAATAGTTTTACCCCCGAATGTATCTTTATAGAGTTTAAACATGTTTGAAAGAGTATATTTTTATGATATGTGTCTTTTCAGTCGACAAGGCTTTATACATGACCAAGCTAATGCTAAAGCTAATAGCACTGCCGATGACGAAGCAGATGCTAACTGCATCAACAGTGTTAAATATATAGAAAGGTACTGTGCGTAGTTAATTATTAATCTGTGTATATTGCTGATGAAATGTGTAGTAAGGTACTGTGCGTAGTTAATTATTAATCTGTGTATTTTGCTGATGAAATGTGTATTTACTACAGTTTCTGGGACTAATTCAGTGTAGTTTGTTTAATCTTACGTAATGATAATTGACTTTTGTTACTAAAACAATATAAGCTTACTGTACTGAGATAGGCTCCAGCGCCCCCCGCGACCCCAAAAGGGAATAAGCGGTAGAAAATGGATGGATGGATGTAGTGGGTGAACCTTTGTATTTACTTGTTGAGACATCTTCAAATACTGTTACACTAAGGTAAAGTCTATTAGTGCAAAGAACAGGAAAACCTACTCGATTATTTGAATGTAAAATATGTATGATAATACTGGAGTGCATTTTATGTTTGTTGCAATACTGTGTACTTGTACATGTTTGGTGTTTGATTTGTTGGCAGTCAATACAGACGTGAGCAGAACGAAGTTGTGTCCTCGTATCTGTATACTGAAACATCTCCCTTCTCAGGGCGATTACATATGCATAGTGATAAATTAAACATTTAATAACTAACAGAAATGTATCATAATAACCTCTTTGTGCTGAAATCAACTGCATACCTAAAACCAATTGTGAAAGTAACAAAGTTGACCAGAGTGCTTTACGAAGTAGTCAAAGAACAAAACATATAAATACTCAGACATGTTTGCCAAAGTACCTTTGTGATGTACTGTAACTGGTTGATCAGGTTTCCACTCCCTGAAAAAGGAGGCAACTTGTTGGAAGGAATGTTCAACATTATTTTTTATAGCTTTTTTTGTGTGAAAATAGTGTTATACTATCTACAAAGTGTGAATTCAACGTTGTATGGATGACCATGACCTGGATGACTGAGAGTCAATAGACATGTTCTTAAATAGGGGCGTAGGAACGGGTTCACACATACAATTTTCCAAAGACAGTGCCTGTTTTCTGCTAGTTGATTTGTCAAAGCACTGGACAACTGTGTATTTTTAGGGTGACTCTCTTTTGCAGTCACAGAGACAGCATGACGATTTTCGTGTGCTTTACATTTTTTGATAGATTTTTTCCAACTTCTAAATCCAAAAGTGATAAAAGTTGGCTCTGATTTCACAAAAACTGGTGTGAGTTTGTCCTGGTTAATTAATTGCCTTGCAATAAAAACACAAAACTCCCTTCAGTAATGCATCATAATGAAGCCAAGGAAAGTCATTACAACTTTTCTAGTAAACCTAAAATGTTGTTTGGGTGTGGCCACTGAACTGCACGTACGTCAAGCAACAACACAAGTTTCCACTTTTTTTGTGAACTCTTGTAATATATCCACTGTCATGTTCTTTACCTGTCGGTTTGCTCCTGTCTTTCCATGACTTTGACTCCCAGCCTCAAGCCTGCGATGTTCCTGTATGGCATGAACGTATTTACAACAGACAACATCTCATATATACTAATGTACTGTATCAGCATTTGACTTAAACACATAACCCAAATCCTATAGTACTAAATGTCAAAATAAATATTATAAATTCAATGTATCAAAAATCTTCTTGACATCAGTCATCAGCTGTTCTCCTTTTTTATTAAAGTCAATAATATCCATCCATCCATTTTCTACCGCTTATTCCCTTTGGGGTTGCGGGGGGCCCTGGAGCCTTTCTGAATTTGAAATCTCACCGTACACCCTGAAGCTACATCTGACATTCCCTTCTTTTTCCTGACTTTATTAGTTATCGTCATGTTAAAATAAAATGTGTTGTTTAAAAAGTAATAACAAGCTAATATATATTTCACTCATTCATGACCTTACCTGAGTTTCCTCAGTCCACCATTCATTACTTCAACTGTCTCACTACACCATGGTGTCAAACTCTGGCCCGCGGGCGATACAGGTTACACTGAGGGTGGCCGTATAAACAACTTTAACACTGTTAGAAATATACGCCACACTGTGAACCCACACCAAACAAGAATGACAAACACATTTCGGGAGAACATCCGCACCGTAACACAACATAAACACAACATGCTCTCTTTTTTATGCTGCCATTTTCTTTTCTTTTTCTTTTTCTTTTTTTGCTGCAGCTGTTACATATACTGTAATATTGTACATGGTAATTGGGATTTGTTATATCCGAAAGGATTTGTTATAACAGTTGACACTTTTAAATACCTGGGCGTAACCTTGGACAATAAACTCACCTTTGATCAGCACACCATGGACATTCAAAAAATAAGTCAACAAAGACTGGCAGCCATCCGTAAACTTAAAGGACTATACGTTGCACCTCACCTCCTGTTATTACTTTACCAAAGCATTGTTCAACCCATCCTTATGTACTGTTCCACATGTTTTTTCACTATGCTTTCTGAAACCAACCAGACCAAACTCACACGCATTACAAACATAGCAGCTAAAATCTTCGGCCTACCCACACCCAACATTTCAGATTTAAACCACAGGTCCATCATTTGACTGGCAAACACGATAGTCCATGATATCACTCACCCACTACACCAATACATCATCCCACTACCATCAGGGCGCAGGTAGAGAAACATCAAATTCCGGAGGGCCCGCCTCAGGAAAAGCCTTATCCCTGCAGCTATAGCCGCCCTTAACAGCAGGCCCGGCCGACCTGTCTGACAAGCCTGTAAATGTGTGTTGGTCATGTATGATGTCTTTTTGTTATTTTTGTTTCGTGATGTGTAATGTCTATTGTTTAAATATATGGCAGTGAAAATGAATTTCCCCAATGGGGACCAATACATCTAAATCTAAATCTATATATTGTATATATTATATAAAAATATAAGATAATATAATAATATGTAATATGTAAATATTACATATATGTTATATTTTATATTGCTACTATGGTACATTTTAGTCCACTTTATACCTGCATTATACTTTCCATCCTTACCCTTTCCATCATTTGTAACTGAGCTACTGTGAGGAACAATTTCCCTTGTGGATCAATAAAGTTTGTCTAAATCTATTTGGTTCAAAGCAGAATTAAATCAAATGCATGATTTGGAGTAAAAATAATAAACAATAATATATTTTTTTTTTGTGGCAAAGTAATATTAAAATACTAAAATGAAATAAATATATTTAATTTTGAAATATATTTAATAGTTTTCTAAAATAAAAATCCTTCCTGCTTGACAGAATACAAATAGACAGTTGTCTTGCTTTACTGTATATCATCAGTGTTGAGCTTTATGATAAAGCAACTTTCATCACTTAGTCAAAAACAAAGTGCAGAGTAGCAGTGTATACTGTATAATTCAGTGTTTTTCAATCACTGTGCCGCGGCACACTAGTGTAGAGTGTCTGTACTGTCTAGAGATCAGCAGAGTAACCATGTAATACTCTTCCATATCAGTAGGTGGCAGCAGGTAGCGAATTGCTTTGTAAGCCTACTTTGAGACAAGAGCATTAAAGATGTATGGATGGTTATGGTTTGAATTCATATCGAACAATTGCGTCAGGTATTTGATGAGACCGACTTTATATTGTCAATACAGACCAGAGGTCCCCAAACTACGGCCGGATCCGGCCCGCCAGGGTACAAAATGCGGCCCGCGGGAAGTCCCAAGTTAAAAAAAATACATATATATATACATTTTTTTTTTTTTATTATTATATTTTTAAATCTGTCTTTTCTAATCCATTTTCTACCACTTGTTACTCTCGGTGTCTCCTAGTCGCTCAGGCAAATCATATATTGATAACGTGACATCGTTGCGCTCGGGTCATAAACTCAGACGGTGATAAACTCTGCACAAAAAATCATCGGCTGCCCCCTCCCCTCCCTGAAGGATTTACACAACTTCCGCTGCCTCAACAGAGCAAAATACATCACCAAGGACAGCACACACCCTGGCTTCCACCTGTTCGACCTGTTACCATCGGGCAGGCCCTACAGGTGCATCAGAGCCAGGACAAACAGGCTCAGAGACAGCTTCTTTCCCAGAGCTGTCACCATAGTGAACTCAAACTTGTAATAAATAATTCACCCCTATACAATATCCTTGTTTGGAATTGGTGAGGTGGATCCCAAGGATGCAGAGACGTATTGTGTGTGGACAATAGTTCTTCCTTTTATTTAAGAGAAAACACAAAGTAGCAAAACAAAGGCGATGGTGGTAAAAGCAAAAAACACACCATGTAAAAAACTACTAAGAGAAACAAAATGCACAAAACTAAAAGCGCTAGACAAGGCTAGGAAAAATACTTCATGAAAGAAGTAAACAGAAAAACAAAGTACAAAATAAAAACGCTAGACAAGGCTAGGAAAAATACAGGCAAACCTGAGAAGATGGGTACAAGACGAACTAGGGAGTTCTCTGGCAAGACCAACAACATGTGCGTCTGTTGCAAGCAGAAGACAAAGTTCCGGCGCTCACATGTTGTCAGCAGCCAGGTTAAATAGGCTGCTACTTAATTGTCCTCAGGTGTGTGCTGCTGCCTCGCGCCAGCTGCACCCCACACTGTGGACGAGAGAGAGAGTGAACAGGTGACAAACAAAACAGAATTGAGCAATGAATTTCAGATTACCACAGTACCCCCACCCCTTCAACAGACGCCTCCTGGCGGCCTACCTGGCTTGTCTGGGAATCGAATGTAAAATTCTTTGATCAAGTTCTTGTCAATTATAAGCGATCTAGAAATCCATGACCGCTCCTCCGGGCCGTACCCCTCCCAGTCCACCAGGTATTGGAAACCCATGCCCCTTCTTCTCACATCCAGGATGGTGTTGACTGTAAACGCCGGGTGACCCTCAACCAGCCTGGGTGGAGGAGGCGGTACCTCAGGAGGACTGAGCAGGCCGGATGCGACAGGCTTGATGCGGGACACGTGAAACACAGGATGGCACTTGAGAGATTCAGGAAGACGGAGCTTGACTGCAACGGGGTTGATAATCTTTACAATAGGAAATGGTCCAATGAATCTGGGAGCCAGTTTCCTTGAGTCGGTGGCTAGTGGTAGGTCCCGGGACGATAACCAAACCTTCTGTCCCAACTGGTAGTGTGGGGCTGGTGTGCGATGGCGGTTGGCTAAAAGTTGGTTCCTGGTCGATGTTCTCTTTAACGCCGCCCTGGTGTTGCGCCAAGCCTGGTGAGCCCGACGCAGGTGTGCAGTTACGGATGGTACGTCGGCATTTGGTTGGTTAGATGGAAACACTGGAGGCTGGAAACCATAGGCGACGTAAAATGGAGACAGGCCGGTGGCGGAGCTAATGAGGGAATTGTGGGCGTATTCGATCCATAGGAGATTCTCAGACCAGGCTGAGGGTTGCTGATGACAGGTGCACCGGATGGCCGCCTCCAGGTCTTGGTTGGTCCGCTCTGCCTGTCCATTGCTCTGTGGGTGGTAGCCGGAGGATAGGCGAGGGGAGGCCCCCAGACACTTGCAGAATGCCCTCCAGACGGCCGAGGAGAACTGTGGGCCTCTGTCGGATACCACATCTGTGGGGATGCCGTGCAGCCGGAAAGCGTGGAGCACTAATAGTTGGGCTGTTTCAAGAGCAGAAGGCAGCTTGGGGAGGGCCACGAAGTGGGCCATCTTCGAGAACCGGTCCACAATGGTCAAGACAGTGTCTTTTCCCTCGGAGGGTGGCAGCCCCGTGACAAAGTTCACGGCTATGTGTGACCAAGGGCGGGAGGGGATGGGTAATGGGTGTAACAGTCCTGCTGGAGCCTGGTGGGATGCCTTGTTCCGGGCGCAGATCCGACATGCTGCCACAAAAGCCTTTTTATCTGCCAGAATGGATGGCCACCAAAAACGCTGGGAGAGGACAAAACAGGTGCGACTAAAACCTGGATGGCAAGCGATCTTCGACCCATGTGCCCAATCCAGAACGCTGAAACGGAGCCGAGGAATCACAAACAACCGACCTGGTGGACAGCCCCGAGGAGATGTGTCCGATTTCAGGGCCTCCAAGACTTGCCGCTCGATGTCCCCCAATGATGTGGGTATGGGGAACAATTTGTTCAGGTGATGAATTTTCAAAAGACCGTGAGTAGAGATGGGACAGGGCATCAGGCTTCCCATTCCGAGAACCAAGTCGGAAGGTGATGATAAACTTAAAACGGGTTAGAAACAGTGCCCACCTGGCCTGGCGCGGGTTCAGTCTCTGTGCGGTCCTTAAGTAGGACAAGTTCTTGTGGTCCGTGTAGATGATGAATGGTAGCTCCGCCCCTTCCAGCCAATGTCTCCACTCCTGAAGGGCCAAGATGACCGCCAGAAGCTCCTTGTTGCCAATGTCGTAATTTATTTCCGCAGGGGATAGGCGACGAGAGAAGAAAGCGCAGGTGTGCAAGTTCTGGTCGGTGGTAGATTGCTGGGAGAGTACGGCCCCTACGCCTGAATCAGAAGCGTCCACCTCAACAAAATATTGGAGAGAACGGTCAGGGTAACACAGAACAGGAGCTGAAGTAAACAATTTCTTCAACCTCAAGAACGAGGAATTGGCTTCGGTTGTCCATTCAAACGGAACCTTAGTAGAGGTTACCCTCGTAAGTGGCTCAGCGACACGACTAAAATTACGAATAAATCGCCGATAAAAATTAGAGAAGCCCAAGAATCTATGAAGGTGCTTCTTGGAAACCGGAGTGGGCCAGTCTACCACTGCTTTTACCTTAGCGGGGTCAGGTCTGAGTCTACCCTCCTCTACGATAAAACCTAAGAAGGGAATGGAGGATGAATGAAACTCGCAATTTTCCGCCTTGACGAACACTTTATTTTCGAGCAAACGTTGAAGGACTAACCGAACTTACTGCACATGTTCGTCAAATGTGGAAGAATAAATTAATATAAAGTCCAGGTAAACGAAAAGAAACCGACCTATCATGTCTTGAAAAATGTCATTAATGAAACCATGAAACACGCCAGGTGCATTAGTAAGTCCAAAAGGCATGACTTAATACTCAAAATGTCCGAGAGAGGTGTTGAATGCAGTCTTCCATTCGTCCCCCTCTCGGATGCGAACTAGATGGTAAGCGTTGCGTAGATCGAGTTTAGTAAAAAAAATTGCTGACTGTAAGGGCGTAAATGCAAAATCAAGGAGTGGAAGTGGATACTTATTCTTGATAGTAATCTGGTTAAGAGCGCGGTAGTCTATACAAGGCCGTAGGGACTTGTCCTTCTTATCAACAAAAAAAAATCCCGCGGCCACAGCAGAGGTCGAAGGGCGAATGAGACCCGCAGCTATAGATGTGTTTATATATTCTTCTAGTGCTTTGAGTTCGGTGTTAGACACTTTGTACATACGGGTCGATGGTAAAGCCGCTTCGGCTAGCAAATCGATGCCACAATCGTAGGGCCGGTGGGGGGGAAGAGATAGTGCACAATCCTTGCTAAACACCGCTCTTAAGTCATGGTAGTTAGCGGGCACGTTTGTCAAGTCTATGTCCTCTATTAGGGAGGTAGGTGGTGGTGTGTGAGAACCTGCGGCAGAACAAAGACAATGTGTGTGGCAGGTCACACTCCAATTATTAATGGGCGAACGAGGCCAATCAATGTGTGGGTTATGCTTATGCAACCAGGTTAACCCCAGTATGACGGGCGCAGACCGAGATGGCACAATAAAAAAAGTTATTGTCTCACAATGATTACCAGACAAGCGCAGGTTGAGTGGGTGGGTCTGGTGGGTAATGCTGGCTAATAGGCGCCTGTCTAAAGAATACACCCTCTTAGGAACATACAGTTTTACAACTGGAATCTTATGAAGTCTCATGAACTCAAAATCCAAAAAATATCGTCTGCTCCGGAGTCAATGAGAGCGCGGATGTCTATTTGTTGTTTTGGCCAGGAAATAGTACCTTTTAGCTGCATTCTGCTTGCGGCAAACGAAGGAGAACGGCGACCTCTGGTGGGACGTGTCCTCTGGCGAGTGAAGGCGCACGCGTGGCTGAGCAGCAGGACGCGGCATTACCTTGCAGTGGGAGATGAGATGATCAGCGGCCCCGCAGTATAGGCAGAGTTGGAGGCGAAGACGGCGTTCCCTCTCGGCAGTGGTGAGTCGGCGACCTCCCAGTTGCATCGGCTCGTCTGTCTGCCACATAGGAGAGGTGTCTTCGGGAACGAGTGGCTCCGTCTTGCAGATTGCAGGTCTTGCAGGCGCTGATTGGCTGCTAGGTGGGGCTTGTCTCCCTCGTCGATCCCTCCTTTCCTCCAATAGGCGGAAGTCGATCTGCACTGCCAGCTCGATGAGATCATCCAGATTTGTCGGAAGAGACAGCGGGATCATCATGTGACGAATCTCGTCCGCGAGCCCCAGGAAGAAAGCGTCCAACAGCGCAGAGGGACCCCAGTCACAGTCGGCAGCCATGGTGCGGAACTCGATCGCGTAATCCGTGACCCGTCGTGAGCCTTGTTGCAGCCTGAAAAGGGATTTTGCTGCCTCTCTACCAGGGAGTCGTCGCTGAGGGATCTGCCTCAGGGATTTGGAAAAGTTTGCGTAAGTGGAGCTAGAGGCGGTCTGACGGTTCCATTCAGCAGTCGCCAGGTGCCCGCGCGGCCAGACAGGTGAGAGATAACGAACGCTACCTTTGCCCGCTCTGAGGTGATAGCGGAAGCGTTTAGCTCAAAATGTAGCTCACATTGCGTCAAAAATTGTCTTACGTCTTCCCTTTCTCCGGAAAAACGTTTGGGTCGGGATAGCCGTATGTTGCCGGTAGTAGCGGGTTGCGTAGGCTGGGCGGATGCCTGGTCAGGCACTGTGCTTGAGGTGGGTACCACGGTGGCTAGCAGCATGTTGACTCGTTCCAGGATGGTGTCTTGACGCTCCGACAGTCCATGTAGACCCCGGTTCAGGAGGTCTAGGTGGTCCCCCTGCTGGTTGACTCGTTGTGCCTGGCCATGCAAAGCTTTTCTCCAGGAATCTGTCTCTGCGGGTTCCATAGTATGGCCGGAATTTTTTGTTAGGAATTGGTGAGGTGGATCCCAAGGATGCAGAGACGTATTGTGTGTGGACAATAGTTCTTCCTTTTATTTAGGAGAAAACACAAAGTAGCAAAACAAAGGCGATGGTGGTAAATGCAAAAAAACACACTACGTAAAAAACTACTAAGAGAAACAAAATGCACAAAACTAAAAGCGCTAGACAAGGCTAGGAAAAATACTTCATGAAAGAAGTAAACAGAAAAACAAAGTACAAAATAAAAACGCTAGACAAGGCTAGGAAAAATACAGGCAAACCTGAGAAGATGGGCACAAGGCGAACTAGGGAGTTCTCTGGCAAGACCAACAACATGTGCGTCTGTTGCAAGCAGAAGACAAAGTTCCGGCGCTCACATGTTGTCAGCAGCCAGGTTAAATAGGCTGCTACTTAATTGTCCTCAGGTGTGTGCTGCTGCCTCGCGCCAGCTGCACCCCACACTGTGGACGAGAGAGAGAGTGAACAGGTGACAAACAAAACAGAATTGAGCAATGAATTTCAGATTACCACAATCTTACCCTAATACCCTACTGTGCAATATTACCCTTCTAGTGCAATATGTCCGACACTGATTTTTATCGTTACTTTATTACTCTAGTACTCTTGTTTTGTTCTGTATATTGTACAGTAATTTCTATATTGTTTTGTTTATTGTACTGGATTGCTTATTATTTTTATTGGATAGTAGTCTGTTTATTTCAATTCTTATTTTGTATCTTTATTACTACTTGCGTGATTTATTTTTATTCCATATTTGTTTCCACTACCGCACCTTAAATTGGAGTCCTTAATCTCGTTATATGCAAATATAATGACAATAAAGTCCATTCTATTCTATTCTATTCTAATAGAATTCTAATCTGAGTTTCGTTTTCAACATGTTCTGCTGGTGGTGTGCCCCTGGATTTTTTCAATGAAAAAAATGTGCCTTGGCTCAAAAAAGGTTGAAAAACACTGGTATAATTAATAGTGGATTCACTATGCTGCGCCTGCCAGTCACACACTGGGTCATTGACAGGTGTGGACAAATACAGATCACTAGTATTAAAGCTACAGACACACACAACTTCATGTTCCCAGTAGTGCTTATGAAAAGCAATTTTAAACCGGTACTAACATTTTGAGCAACACACTTTGAATTATAGATGTGACGTTCGTGCATGAACAGAGTCTTTTGAACAGCTCTTCTAAGTAAAGGATGAGAATTGATTCGCAGTTGTGAAATTGAGTTAAGAGTCAAAAAGAAATGTAGCAGCATTTTGATTCATTTTTTAATTTTTTGTTTTCAATAGGAGGGTTAAATGTGACGTCACATCCGTTGTTCTTCTTCGTGGCTTAATTCGTACGATGAGTGTAGAGTTGGAGGTGAAAATGCTGTATTGCTGTTCTGTTCTTGGGTGTTCCTGTCGTTCAAATAGAGAGACAGGAAAAAGCTTTCATAGAGTCCCGAAAGAAGTGGTTCTTAAAGGTAATACAGTTAGAAGAAAAACGAAAGTGCGTCGAAGGAAATGGCTCTTAAAAATATCACTTTTATTATCTTGTGGAATACAATTGAATCGCGTGGGTTTGCAGAGATCACTTTGTAAAAAGTTTGAACATTTGATTTGTTTGAAATACTTTCTGTCATGCATTTGAGTTTATTCTCTACTATATTACTAGTGTTTGATAGCAAAACTAAACATCAGGAAAGGACAAGAGATCACATACAGGACTGTCTCAGAAAATTAGAATATTGTGATTAAGTTCTTTATTTTCTGTAATGCAATTGAAAAACAAAAATGTCATACATTCTGGATTCATTACACATTAACTGAAATATTGCAAGCCTTTTATTATTTTAATATTGCTGATTATGGCATACAGGTTAAGAAAACTCAAAAATGCGGTCGTCACGTTATGCCATTGCTGGTTTACGAGCAGACGAGCATGTTCGGCAGCGCACATTCACGGAGTACCGTATTTTCCGCACTATAAGGCGCACCGGATTATTAGCCGCACCTTCTATGAATTACATATTTCATAATTTTGTCCACCAATAAGCCGCCCCGGACTATAAGCCGCGCCTACGCTGCGCTAAAGTGAATGTCAAAAAAACGCTGCGCTAAAGTAAATGTCAAAAAAACAGTCAGATAGTTCAGTCAAACTTTAATAATATATTGAAAACCAGCGTTCTAACAACTCTGTCCCAAAATGTACGCAAATGTGCAATCACAAACATAGTAAAATTCAAAATGGTGTAGAGCAATAGTAACATAATGTTGCTCGAACGTTAATGTCACAACACACAAAATAAACATAGCGCTCACCTTCTGAAGTTATTCTTCATTCGTAAATCCTTCGAATTCTTCGTCTTCGGTGTCCGAATTGAAAAGTTGCGCAAGCGTGGTATCCAAAATGGCCGGTTCCGTCTCGTAGAAGTCATCGGGAGTCAGTGTCGCTGTTGTTCTGTGAATCCTGCCTTCCGGAAAGCTCGGACCACAGTTGTGACCGAAATATCTGCCCAAGCATTTACGATCCACTGGCAAATGTTGGCGTATGTCGTCCGAGGCTGTCTGCCCGTCTTAGTGAAGGTGTGTTCGCCTTCGGAGCTGTGTGAAAAAAGCCACCCGGCCTCTTCGCGTAAACTTCCCTTAACCACTCGCTCATCTTTTCTTCATCCATCCATCCCTTCGAGTTAGCTTTTATGATGACGCCGGCTGGAAAGGTCTCTTTTGGCAAGGTCTTCCTTTTGAATATCACCATGAGTGGAAGTTAGCATGGCAAGCTAGAACCACAGTGAAGGATGACTTCTCATTCCCTGTGGAGCGAATATTCACCGTACGTGCTCCCGTTCCACAGTGCGGTTCAGTTGCTGTGAAATACGGTAGTAATCCGTGTGCGGATGGAGAGATTGCGTCTTTTTATGAACCGGATCGTTTAGTAGGAGCCATTTTGTGGTCTTTACAGATGTAAACAGGAAATGAAACGTACGGTGATATCCGCGCGTTTTTTCTTCATCTTCCGGGGGCGGGTGAAGCGCTTCCTGTTCTATGGGGGCGGGTGAAGCGCTTCCTGTTCTATGGGGGCGGGTGCTTTCCTTGGCGGTTGCTTGCGTAGAAGAAGAAGCGCTTCCTGTTCTACCGGGAAAAAAGATGGCGGCTGTTTACCGAAGTTGCGAGATCGAAACTTTATGAAAATTAATCGTAATAAAGCGCACCGGGTTATAAGGCGCACTGTTAGCTTTTGAGAAAATTTGTGGTTTTTAGGTGCGCCTTATAGTGCGGAAAATACGGTACTTACCGTATTTTCCGCACTATAAGGCGCACCGGATTATTAGCCGCACCTTCAATGAATGGCATATTTCATAACTTTGTCCACCAATAAGCCGCCCCGGACTATAAGCCGCGCCTACGCTGCGCTAAAGGGAATGTCAAAAAAACAGTCGATAGGTCAGTCAAACTTTAATAATATATTAAAAACCAGCGTTCTAACAACTCTGTTCACTCCCAAAATGTACGCAAATGTGCAATCACAAACATAGTAAAATTCAAAATAGTGCAGAGCAATAGCAACATAATGTTGCTCGAACGTTAATGTCACAACACACAAAATAAACATAGCGCTCACTTTCTGAAGTTATTCTTCATTCGTAAATCCTTCGTCTTCGGTGTCCGAAGTGAAAAGTTGGGCAAATTTACGATCCACTGGCAGATGTTGGCGTCATCTGGCGCTGCCTCCTCGTCTTAGTGAAGGTGTGTTCGCCTTCTGTCATCCATTGTTCCCACACAGTTAGCAGTCTAGCTTCGAATGCCCTGTTGACACCAATATCTAGCGGCTGGAGGTCTTTTGTCAATCCACCCGGAATGACGGCGAGTATTGAATTAAGCGCGTAAGTAAGCGTGTCTCTTAATGTGCTGTTATGAGCTACCAAATATAACAACTACACTACCCAGCATGCAACGATAGTTACGAGCATGCGCGGTAGCCCTGAGAAGCGTTGTATGCTGGCAGTTAGAATGTGGTTATGAGCACGCTGTGAGTAAACGTTGAGAACTCAGTTAACACGCCTCGTCTGCATTATTTATAATTAGACAGACAACACACTTAATAGGAGCCATTTTGGGGTCTTTACATAAACACACAAATGGAAATGAAACGTCACATATCCCAGCATGCACCGCGCGCTTCTTCGTCATCCACTGTTCCCACGCAGTTAGCAGTCTAGCTTCGAATGCCCTGTTGACACCAATATCTAGCGGCTGGAGGTCTTTTGTCAATCCACCCGGAATGACGGCGAGTATTGAATTAAGCGCGTAAGCGTGTCTCTTAATGTGCTGTTATGAGCTAGCAAATATAACAACTACACTACCCAGCATGCAACGATAGTTACGAGCATGCGCGGTAGCCCTGAGAAGCGTTGTTGTATGCTGGGAGTTAGAATGTGGTTATGAGCACGCTGTGAGTAAACGTTGAGAACTCAGTTAACACGCCTCGTCTGCATTATTTATAATTAGACAGACAACACACTTAATAGGAGCCATTTTGGGGTCTTTACATAAACACACAAATGGAAATGAAACGTCACATATCCCAGCATGCACCGCGCGCTTCTTCTACGGGGAAAAAAGATGGCGGCTGTTTACCGTAGTTGCGAGACCTAAACTTTATGAAAATGAATCTTAATATTTATCCATATATATAGCGCACCGGGTTATAAGGCGCACTGTCAGCTTTTGAGAAAATTTGTGGTTTTTAGGTGCGCCTTATAGTGCAGAAAATACGGTACATGCAGACACAGTGTGTAGACAGAAAAGGGAGAACGGACGCATTTTGGCTTAAAACCTAGCGATGAAGGTGAAGTTATAACACTGAAGGTTTCTTATTGTACACTGTAAAAAAAAATTCTGTAAAAAAACGGTCATCTACTGGCAGCTATAGCTGCCAAACGAAAACCATAAAATTAAAGTAAAACATTGTAAACTGAATAATGATAAAAAACATTATATTTACAGAAATTTTCATGAAATGTTTTGCGGAAAAATATCGTAATTTTACAGATTTTTACTAAATTATTAAGATCAACCACCTTTAATAAAGTGACGATGCAAACAGTTCTGCAGAAAAATACCTTTATTCTACAGAGTTTTTCCAAATTATTACGATCAAACACCTTTAATGAAGTGAAAATGCTGGCAGTTCCACAGAAAAATACCATTATTTTACAGATTTTTTCTGAATTGTTAAGATCAGCCACCTTTAATAAAGGGACGATGCAAACAGTTCTGCAGAAAAATACCTTTATTCTAGTTAGATTGTTAGTATGAACATAGACTTTTATATAACAAGCTACATATTTAATGAAAGATAATTACTGTAATTTTACATGAATTTGAGAGTAATTTAAGAAAACAGAAAATGCTATGTATAATTAATTTGGTATTTTTCTGTAAAAAAAAAATAGAAATATACATAGTTTGTCATTACTGCCACATTACTTAAAATAACAGGCAGATTGTTTATTTACAGATAATGTCTTCAATTCTACAGTTACATAAACTATTTAAAAAAAATAGAAAAATTACAGTAGAAATTTAGAGTAAATTAAACATAAAAATTGGATTTTTTTTTTTTACAGTGTATCCCATTGGGTTGAGCTTTTTTTTGCCCTGATGTGGGATCTGAGCCGAGGATGTCGTTGTGGCTTGTGCAGCGCTTTGAGACACTTGTGATTTAGGGCTATATAAATAAACTTTGATTGATTGAAAACTAATGTAAAGTATCAAACAACAGAAGAATAAGTGATTATTACATTTTAACAGAAGTGTAGATAGAACATGTTGAAACAGAAAATAAACAGATTAACAGTAAATAAACAAGTAGATTAATGTCCTTAATAATTTTGGACAAAATAATAGAATGGACAATGACACAATATGTTACTGCATATGTCAGCAGACTAATTAGGAGCATTTGTTTGTTTACTTACTACTAAAAGCCAAGTTGTCTTGACTTGTATGTTCACTATTTTATTTAATGTCATGACTTGGTCCTGGGTGTTTGCTTTTCCGGAATGCAACGGAAAGTTGGCTTGGGCGAGACGGGAATGTGAGTACATATTTATTTAATATTATCAAAAAAAGTACAAACGAAAAGCGGAGTGGCGGAGAACAAACTATGAAACCAAAAGACTATAGCATTAATAAACAAAAAGCTTACTTGGCATGGACTAAAGGAGCAGCATGAACGATGGACATGAAATCAAGTGTCAGGAATATCCAGAGCATAAATGTGGGATGTCGCCAGAAAGACAAACTGAAAACAATGAACTTAAATACTACAGACATGATTAACGAAAACAGGTGCATGACTCAAAACGTGAAACAGGTGCGTGACGTGACAGGTGAAAACTAATGGTTGCTATGGTGACAAAACAAACAAAAGTGCACAAAAAGTCCAAAAACAAAATCGAACATAACTAAAACAAAACATGATCACACAGGCATGACATTTAAAGACAATTTTGCAATAAGAAACATATGTTTAATGTACCCTAAGATTTTTTTGTTAAAATAAAACCAATAGTGCAATTTTGTGTGGTCCACTTTATTTAGAAAAGTATCAAAAAGTACCAAAAAGTTTTGAAATAATTTTAGTATCGTTACCGGTACCAAAATATTGGTTTTGGGACAACACTAAGCTCTATCTATTACACTGCAATGCGTGGCTAAAAGATGAACGCAGGAATATACAGGAATGATCTCCTCATGTACCTCTCAGCGTGCCCTATTTGACCACATTGATAACTCCTGAATTATGACTGTCAAGTTGAGTGCAGAGCTGATGTCAAATTGGCCCTGGAGCTTGAGCTGGGTCATGGTGTGCAGTGCACCAAAAGAGCTTATAGCCCAGCAACCTAACTGTCGCCCCCTCAAACTAGAGAGCTGCTTCCAAAGTAATTCCTCCACACAGACTCATTCATCCACCCACCACATGCAGCGTTTCCCAGTCAGCAGACTGTGAGGAGGTGTGAATCAGCACTTTGCCTGGCCCTGCTTGGCCCATTACACATTATTTAGTTTTTTTTGTTTCATTTTTAGATCACAAGTTCCTCTAGTAAATAAGTTTTTAGCAAATAATTATGGAATCCTTTCATAGGCACATATGCCTACTGATGCTGCAGTTCACAACTCCACCAGTAGGGGACAGAAGAGGCTTTTAGATTTGTGTGCGTCCTCTGATCCAAGAACCCACTGTTTCTACAGCTGCCTAGCAACATCACAGAGTGCAGAAATTCTGAAGGTTCAAAGCACGAATCACCAACACAAAGCCATGGTCAGCAGCGTGAAACATCATCTGGCCGGCGGAGAAGAAGGTACCGCCAGCTAACGCGGTGACACTGAACTATCGCCTCACTACGTCGTCAGAACGTTAGCATGAAGCTCGGCTTCCACAAAGATTGACAGAATTGTGCAAATAAAAAGGTGGGAGCCAGCACGACATACTTTTGTCATCCTCTGTAGGTGACCACCAATCAGCTGTTGGGGAGGAAGCAGCAGGAATGGGGGTGTTTTTTGCTTATCAACATCCCCAAAAATCTTGATTCGAAAGCAGCTAATTGCATCTAATGCAGGGGTGTCAAACTCATTTTAGATCGGGGGCCACATGGAGAACAATCTACTCCCAAGTGGGCCGGACTGGTCAAATCACGGCACGTAAATTAAAAATAAAGACAACTTCAGATTGTTGTCTTTGTTTAAAAAGAGAGCAAGCACATTCTGAAAATGTACAAACCATAATGTTTTTTTTTGTTTTTTTTACACTTACATGTTGGGGTTAACAGTATTCTATCTTAATTTGTCGTTATTTATACTTTCTGAATAAATTATGTGATAATGTTCATCAGTCAACTAATTGGTGTTAATTTTCAATCTATTAAGATGAAAAAATAAAATTTAAATAAAATTACAAGATGTTATTTATGTAGTTTGTTCATTTTCCTCAACTGGTGCACAAACATCATATGATTTTTTTTTTTTTTACTTATGTAGTATAATCTACAAAGATACAAATAATTGCTATTGCGACATCTAGTGGACACATTTAGAAGAGCTGTTTCTTTCATTCAAAAATTTCGGCTCATTTTTATACTTAGCAAACTCATCCCGCGGGCCGGATAAAACCTGTTTGCGGGCCTGATCCGGTCGTACGTTTGACACCCTTAATCAGTCTTGCACGTTCGGCTACTGTGAGTACCCTGATCATGCTCAAGTTTGGCTCATTTCCCCCTCTCTGGCATAAGTGGAAGAGACAGGGCGTAGCACAACTACATGCACACGTGTGCAACGTAGCCGAGTCATAAAATAGCTGCAATGAGAGTTCCTAGTGACAATCAGCACAATTGATTATACTAACCCTCCAGAAAGGTGCAAAATCGCGATTGTGACAATTCACGCAAATTCAACCAAACCCTGCAACGTTGTTCAATTACCTTAACTTCCGTGCACATTTTTGCCAATCAGCTCTGGGCAGTGCTCAAACACACACATCAACTGTCTAATTCATGGATGTCAAACTCTTTTTCATTGAGGGCCTTATCGCAGTTATGGCTGCTAACAGAGGGTTAGGGTTGTAACAGCGAATAATCTATGAATTTGCCTCTGGATTTCATTATTAGTTATATATACATATTTATATAGACTGTCGATTTTGCAGTAAAAACTTTACATTTACAAATTGTTACTGTAAAATAGTGTTTTGTTTTGTTTTTTCTTACATTTTACGGTAAATATAAAAACAGTACCACTGTTTTGTTTTTTTACGGAAAAGCTGGCAGCTTCGTTGCCAGAATTTTACTATTAAATTCACATTGGTTTTTACAACATTATATTTTTAATGGAAAAACAGTACAAGTTTCTTTTTTATTTTGGCAATTTTGCTGCCAGTTTTTCTACCGTAAAAACAAATGTATTGTTTTTCCATTTACAGTAATACACCCTTAAAAACAAGATTTTACAGTATAAATATGGCAGCTCAGTCAACAGAATTTTAAATCAAACATTTTTTAGTTTTTTTCAATTTACAGTAATATGCTGTAAAGAACACTGTAAAATGTATTGTCATTTTTATTTATTTGATGGGTAGTTTTCTCCTAGAGGGGGGGGGGGGTTATCCACATATGCGGTCCTCTCCAAGGTTTCTCATAGTCATTCACATCGACGTCCCACTGGGGTGAGTTTTTCCTTGCCCTTATGTGGGCTCTGTACCGAGGATGTCGTTGTGGCTTGTGCAGCCCTTTGAGACACTTGTGATTTAGGGCTATATAAATAAACATTGATTGATTGATTGATTGAGTTTGCTGTAAAATCATAAGTCAAGCAGATATTTAAGTATTAATTTTTATTTAGACAAACACATGTTTGAAATGTATGATAATATACTGTAATATTTGGTGCAATGATGGATACTATTAACATTTAAAAGGCATGCAATTTCAAGCAGTACATATATTTTTTCTGTCAAAATGAAAACAATCAATTACATTTAGTGAGAAAATATTAAGTACTTTATTGACACATATTTCCAGGTGTTTGCATGCCAGGTAAAATGATGTGGCGGGCCAGATCTGGCCCCCGGCCTTTGAGTTTGACACCTCAGGTCTAATTAAAATAGTTTCTTGTGTAGACTAAGCAGGGACAACAAACTGTAACAATATATCAACTCTATTGCTCAAACGACACAATTGTCGTCCTATTTGTGTGAATTATATTTATAAAGCGCTTTTCTCTAGAGACTCAAAGCGCTTTACATTATCTAAGTTATGTTTAAACCAGTGTGGGTGGCACTGGGAGCAGGTGGGTAAAGTATCTTGCCCAAAGACACAACAGGAGTGGAAGCGGGGATCGAACCTGGAACACTCAAGTTGCTGGCACGGCCAATCGAGCCAAGTCACCCCACTGTTGCCTAGCCCAGACCTACGTTCAGGTCCTTTCTGCCTTCTGTGTAATGTAGTATATAAACGTTTAGCAACACATGGACATCCTCACTCCCTAGTTTACATGTATGTACTATATATGAATATTTAACCAAGTAGAAAATCAAGAGCAGATGGACACGGTGGACACGCAGGTTAATTATGTACCTTCCATCATCTGGTGGACAAGCATGTAACTGTTTTGCCTGTCACTGTGCATCAGGTAGATGAACAAGAATCAGTGGGGTGCACTGATCGATTGGCCACTGATCAGTATTAGCTGATTTACGTGAAATACTACGTGATCGGTGAAGAGGGCGAGAGATGGGATACACCCTGGACTGATCGCCAGTCCATCACTAGGCACAAATAGACAAACATTTATTCACCCTCACTACTACAGGCCATTTAGGGTCTCTGCTAGGGTTGGGATTTGATAAGATTGTTCTGGTTTTGATTCCACTTTCGATTCTGCTTAATGATTCGGTTCCTTCACAGTTCTCTTAATCGATTCTTATTTGGGAAAAAAACGAGAAAAAAGAGTGGATTAGCATCTATTGTGTTTAGTTTAGAGGTAACATGACCTTACAAAGCCTACAGTGAGGTCTCAAGATTTGTGGTGTCGAAGAAAAAACAACTTTTTTGTAAATATATTAAAATTATTATTCTGCTTTAGAATTTAATCATGTGCAAATTACACAAGAATGTAAAATTTAGTAACATGTGATATTAACTTATTACATGCATAGTGAGATATGTCAAGCCTTTATTGGTTATAATTTTGAAGATCATGGCTTACAGTTTCTGAAAAACCATGAATTGAAAATATATAATGATCAGAACCATAACAAAGACTTGCATGTAATAAATTCATATCACAGATTAGTTTCACATTTTAAGTTAAACTGCTGACATGAATTGACTTTTACACCATATTCTAATTTTATGAGTTTCACCTCAATACCGTATTTTTCGGACTATAAGTCGCAGTTTTTTTCATAGTTTGGCCGGGGGTGCGACTTATACTCAGGGGCGACTTATGTGTGAAATTATTAACACGTTACCGAAAAATATCAAATAATATTATTTAGCTCATTCACGTAAGAGACTAGACATATAAGATTTCATGGGATTTAGCAATTAGGAGTGACGGATTGTTTGGTAAACGTATAGCATGTTCCATATGTTATAGTTATTTGAATGACTCTTACCATAATATGTTACGTTAACATACCAGGCACGTTCTCAGTTGGTTATTTATGCGTCAAATAACGTACGCTTATTCAGCCTGTTGTTCACTATTCTTTATCTATTTTAAATTGCCTTTCAAATGTTTATTCTTGGTGTTGAGTTTTATCAAATATATTTCCCCCAAAAATGCGACTTATACTCCAGTGCGACTTATATATGTTTTTTTTCCTTCTTTATTATGCATTTTCGGCCGGTGCGACTTGTACTCCGGTGCGACTTATACTCCGAAAAATACGGTAATATGACTGAGAGAAAATCTGGTTTTCTCTGACTACAATTGAACACTCACCTCTCAAAAATGCAAACTTTTGACCACAAAGTTAGTCACTGCTCGGTGACATTTGTCTAGCAACAGACATGAACTGGGGCTGCTCGCCTCGCAGCCAGTCAGAATCTGTCTCCTGTCATGCTCATCTAAATGAGAAGAAATTAATTTAAGTTTAACAAATAAAAGCGCTTACATGATAGGAGGTGTTAGTTAGTAGCTGTTGTATTCAGATGACGTGCGAGCGCTACTGCTGCTGGGATGAGATCAGAGCGGTTCAAAACACGACTTTCATTTATAATCATCGCATGATGTATGTTCAAATGTTTTCAGCATATCTTGATGAACTAGCAGCCTTATAATTATTACAAATAGCGCTGTTGCCATCTTTTCTTGTAAAATGTAGTCTAGGGCTCCGCCATTTTGAGATCTGACGTTACTATGCAACGTCATCCCCACCCGTAAGGATCGATAAGAGAACCATTTGAAGCGATTCGAAGGCAAGCGATTCCAAAGAATTGATACCCTGGTAACTGGTTCTGAACAAGAACCGGTTTTCGATTCCCATCCTTAGTCTCCGGTTAACATAACATGCATGTTTTTAGATCGTGGGTGGAAACCAAACGAACCCATACTTGCCAACCCTACCGAATCTTCCGGGAGACTCCCGAATTTCAGTGCATCTCCCGAAAATCGCCCGGGGGCAACCATTCTCCCGAATTTCTCCCGATTTTCAGCCAGACTTAAGGCACGCCCCCTCCAGGTCCGTGCAGACCTGAGTGAGGACAGCCTGTCGTCACGCCCACTCTTTACTTCATACTTCAGAACCGATTCCCACACTTGCCGTCAGGGTGCGCAATACAACGCAAACCGTTGGCCAACCAAAAAGTTACGTTTGGTTGGCCAATGGTTTAAAAAGTAACCACAGAACACTATAGTGTTCTGTGGTTACTTTTTGGTTGGCCAACGGTTTACGTTGTATTGTGCACCCTCACGGCATGTGTGGGAGTCGGTTCTGAAGTATGAAGTAAAGAGACGTAACTTCATCACGTCGCCTGGTTATTGACTCCAACCCAGAATATTACACTGCACATACCTATGCTCCTTCAAAGGCTGTACTACTGGCTGCAAAGCATTGCACTTTCAAATACAACAATGAGTAGAGAGGAGTGTTATGTGTGTATATGTGTAAATAAATGAACACTGAAATTCAAGTATTTATTTTATTTATATGTATATATATATATAATAAAATACATATTCATATATAGCTAGAATTTACTGAAAGTCAAGTATTTATTTTATTTATACATGTATATATATATATATATATATATATATATATATATATATATATATATACAAGAAATACTTGAATTCAAGTGAATTCTAGCTATAAATATACTCCTCCCCCTTAACCCCGCTCCATGGCCCCCCCTCCACCCCGACCCCGCCCACCCCCCTCCAAATCTCCCGGATTTGGAGGTCTCAAGGTTGGCAAGTATGAACAAAGCAGAGACAACTCGTACAAACAAACAAATTAATTACATATTCTGGTCACTGCCACTCTGTCCTTGGGCAAGACACTTGTTACTTTTCGGCATGGTGTGATGTTTGCGTTTCCAAAGATGTCGAAGACATCAAGTCCCTTGCAGGTAAGATAATGATTTAATTCCAAGAAGCAATGCAAAATAAAGTAAAATAGGTGCAATCTTAGCATGGCATGAACCTCGAGAGTAGCTCAAGGCTTAGTTAGCATAGCGTGACAAATAACATGAAAAGTAGGTCAGTAGCAAAATGCCTATTAGAACATACGTTAAACAGTCGCGTTTACCAAATGCCAAACCTGCGCCGGGTGAACGGCGACACACGTATTTAAAGGGGAATGATTAGTGACTAAAACAGCTGGTGGGGACACTAATCACTAAACAAAGGCAGGTTCTTCAACTGAGCGCACCTACAAACAAGAAAGTAAACAAAACAAGCCAAATGGTGCTAGGAACAAAACCAGACGAAAACATAGGAAAAGGCTACCAAACATAAACTAAGACATGACCCGGGCAATGACACTTCATCCACCTTGCTCCCAGTGCCGCTCTATTGTTGGAATGTTTGGTGGTGGTCAGAGAGACCTTGGCGCAAATCGGCAGCCTTGATTCTGTCAGTCTACCCCAGGGTAGCTGTGGTTACAAATGTAGCTTACCACCACCAACGTGTGAATGCAATATGGGTTCTTAGTGTTACATGTGCTGTATAAATCTATTCCATTATTATTATTACGTGTGGTTCTTGCCACTTTTAGCCGCCTTGGATGCCATTGTTGCGTCCTCTTTGGCTTGGAAGACACACTGAGAGAAAAAGGTAGGTAAACCGTGTTCTAATTTGCGTCCTCTTCTACTGATGTTTTCCAGCTCGAATTTGACCAGATGCTTGAGGAAATGCTGTCAGAGCATGAGGAAACACAGTCTATACATTTTCATATTATTTTTTTTTGCTCATAATGTTAACCATATCAGTTTTGAAATACTCATGGACCAGGGCAACAGAAATATGCAGCCATTGCCTCTAGGTAATGTTACAATTTTCCATAACAGCAAAGCGGGAGAAAGGTGCTAAAAAGTAGAGTAAGTCTCCACTCAAAATGTTTGCTCGATGCAAATTTGTATTGGATTTGCCATTGACATTAACATTAGCAATTTTACCTCGCGATTGCAACACCTCCAAATGTGGTATTTAAAACTACAACGAAGATGCATGTTACAATCAATCAACTGGTGTGTAATAAATAAATAAAAACACTTTGTAGGGCTCAGCAAAAGAAAAGACTAGCACATTCAATTTATTGGCAAAGACTACTTCCTGCCCTAGGCAAGACATTGTAGTCCATATACTGCTGCCATCCAACAATTGCAACTGCATACAAAGTCTACTATATAATATTTGCAAATAAGACACAAAACGATTGGACAGCAAAGCTCAGTGTTAAATTTTAAAGGGAAAGAAATATAGATGTATTTCAATATTAACAATTAACATTTATAAACATATTTTAACAAACACAAAATTACTACAAATTGGTACCCATGTGTGCCGGTATTGATTCCCAGGTACCATGAAGGAGTACCTATCAGGGTAAATAAGTAAAAGGTTTTTTTTCAGTACAATAAGCTATCTAATGAACTGATTACAATCATGGGAAATGACTAACAGTTTCTTGAGCAAAACATATAAATGAAGAACTTGGCCCTTGAAAGGGGGATTTAATTCAGTTGCTCAGTGATGGCAGAAACAAGACATATACTAATATCAGCAACACTGAGTTTCCACTCTTCTACATTTTCTCTTGGCGACCTCCAAAAGAAAACTCCATGGCAACGGACTAGGCTCAAGAGGAAGCGTGGCTTGACATTTTATCATGTCAAAAACGATGCATTTCCTGTAAGAACTTGATTGTTACAACCGCTTATTGACTGAATAATTGATTATTTTTGTGGGCTTTATCTACCAGCAGAGTCAAGGAAAGGAAGGAAGTTTTTACCGTAAATCATTTGGGCTTTTGTTTTTCTCAAAGAGTAAGAAACGCTTGTCCGTTTTCCTACCAGAATGATTTTGAAATATTGTAAAAGGTACCTGCGTATCGGGTAGTACCTCGTTTTTTTTGTTATTAATCCTGTTAGGAGTGTAGCAGAGCTAGGTCTTGACCCCAAGATGCAGAGACGGCAGGTGAAGTGTAGGTAAAAATGTATTACCATACATTATATTAACAAAGGAAGTGCACAAAAAGACACACATAGATAAAGGATGCATAGGGGAAACTATACTGCAACATGCAAAACAATGATGCAGCCCTATCCAGAAGACAGGACTGGCATATAAAGCATCAATCAGGACACACCTGCTCCTGGTTGCCAATCAGGAACAGGTAAGGAAGCCAGTATTCAGACTGGAGAATATGTGGCAAGATGAGACACACAGAAAGTGGAACTGAAAATGAGAGCACTGGAAAGAAAACCATACAAAACACAAGCACATAAATAAACATACAACAAACTTGCCATGACACGCCAAACAGTTAGATGAAGATCTAATCTACTAACAACTACCCACTGTGCTAAATACAGTCTGGAGATTAAAAATGTTGTCGTGTGCAAATATTTATCGCCAGTGTTCTGGCAATATGTGCCTACCATTTAAATCTGTGCAGCCCCTGAATCTGTGTATGTAATTGGAATGTAATTGCGCATTTAAGGACTCTTTAATCTGAGTACCGTATTTTTCGGACTATAAGTCGCAGTTTTTTTCATCGCTCCAGTGCGATTTATATATGTTTTTTTCCTTCTTTATTATGCATTTTCGGCAGGTGCGACTTATACTCCAAAAAATACGGTACAATTGCTATATTTTTGTATTTTACCGTTTATTATACATGTTTCAAACTACAAACCATTGTATGTATGATTAGGTCAAGCGAAGTTGTCCATGTGACGATGTGGCTGTTTTTTATGCCCCACAAAAAACACAAAAAATGAAAAAATAAAGCTAAAGGCTTCATTTAAAGCTGGGATGTCAAACTCATTTTATCTCAGGGGCCGCATGAAGGACCATCTATTCCCACGTGGGCGGAACGGGTAAAATCATGCCAGAATACCTTAAAAATTCAACCACGACAACTTCAGATTGTTTTTTTTGTTTTACTTCGGCCCAAAATAGAACAAGCACATTCTGAAAATGTACATATCACGAATAGTCCTCTTGACAAAACACTTAAAGTTAGTTGAAAATTCTGAGGAAAAATTGGTGCAGTTTGAAAAACACCATGACGAACACAATTAATTTAAAATTAATCTGAGTGTATCAACAGAGCAATTACGCTTTAGGATTGAACCAAAAACAAAAAAAACTATTCTATGTATCAACTACCTCATTTGTCATTCCCAACATACTAAACCATACAAACTGAGGTGGAAGCTTTTTAAGAGGGTATAGTTACTCCCTGCCTTCGAGGCATCACCGTGTATTGATTGAAAAATAAAAGCTTTGCAATTTGTGAACAATTTCAACAAACCAATAATACAAACTTAACATATTGACAGTATTGCAGTAAATCACACACTGTTCACTTTCTTCAAATTTGCACAGAAGACAATAATTTGCACATAATTATCTCAATGTGCAGTGTCTCATGCAACATTTTAAGCCGGGTTACAAATTGTTTATTTTACTCCTGTTTGATTTACGTTGGGTCGAAGGGGAGGAGTCGCAGCCCCGTTTTACCTTGTACCTCTTGCTTGGTATACTTGCTCGCCCCAGTATAAACTATTTACTTGCCTAACAGAATTGCTGTTGCGACATCCTGTGGACACATTTAGAACAGCAGTTTATTAAATCAATAATTCCATTTTACACTTCTCCCGTGGGCTGGATTGAACTTGTTTGACATGCACTTAAAAAGCACAATGAAATTTGTTTTCTGTACAACCTGACACACAGTATACGTTGTTAAATAGAAAAGGAAGACATAGAAAAAAGGTAAACATTAGGGGAATGGGGGTAACACTTCGATAACACCCTAACCTTAACCTTATTGAGGGAAGACTTTAGTTAATGGCTTACTGGTTGTATAATAGGGCCATGCAGAATAATGCATTAATATGTACTTAATAATGACTCATTAAGAGGCAATATGTTACTAATTTGCATGTTAATAAGAAACTAATTAATGGTGAATATGTTCCCCATACTAAAGTATTACCAACACTTCAAGCAACATAAGCACATATGAGCACATTACAACAACAATGATGTAATAATAAACATATGAAATGGTTTTACTAATTATAAACAAAAACAAAAATATTTGTCTTTAAATATATGCCTTTTCATTAGACTATTTCCCTACAAATTACATGATGAGGTCACATTTATGACCCTCCCCCCAACGCACCAACAATATATTGTACATAACATAATTAATAATTGTGATTAATTATCGGGATTTCACGCCATCTCCAATTACATTTGATAGGGTTTCTCACTGTCTTTATAAAAGTGCTGGCACTCGCAACTTTATTTTGCCTCATGGTGGATTATTTCTCAGCCGTAATCACTACAAAAGTAGCAAAATGACAAGAATGACTCACTAACTTCATTATGTTATTTGTTTTGCAGAATGATATGCGGGCAAACAAACTAATTTGATAGCCAGAATGTTTGGTCACACATTAATCGAGACCAGGACATTTTAGCAAATATTAGCTCCCTAAGTTTTCTGCATCGTAGTAGATGTTCCAGTATGCTTTAATATGTCATCTTTAATGTCCTGGTTGGATAAAGCAACACTCAATGAAAGTATGAATGTATTAATATGCAAACATAAAACCGAAACCACCATCCAAACTGCTCTTGGACCACTTTTCTTTTCCTTTACTCCACAGGAGCAGCCATCAATTCCTGACCCATGTTAATGCACCCTTTCAATATTTGATGTTGTTATATGGAGTGCTGACAATTGAACACGGAAACGAAAGGCACATTTGGTGGGGCTGCTTCAGTGGCTCTGTATCCTTCTGCCGAACAGAGGTATGCACTCGGGTCGGGAAAGAGTCAACCTTTGCAAAGAAAGCAAATTCAGACATTTGATTCAGAGGCATCCAAACTTTTCCCACCAACAGCCACATATTGAAAAGTCAAAAGTACGCGAGGGTCAATTTGAGATATATATATATATATATATATATATATATATATATATATATATATATACATACATATATATATATATATATATATATATATATATATATATATATATATATATATATATATATATATATATATATATATTCTTCTTTTTTTTTTTGTGCTAAAAACTGACATATATTTAAAGACAAAACTTGTGTCAGCTTTCTGTTATGGGTGACTAACTATATAACTAAAGTATCAATATTTCAGCTTTTTGTCATTACATTATGTCTCTTTGTTTCCTTATATTTTTAATATGTTTTACCCCTGACAATATGTTGAGGGGCCCTCCAGTAAGAATACAATAATATTAATGATAATTACAAACGTATAATTATAATAATAATAATTATTGTTATAATAAAAGTATGAACATTCTGCCTGTATGACAATATTAAATGCTCAGTGATACATTTAAAAATGTTTATTTTTGCTGTATTTTTAAAAAAATTAAGTAATTCATTGTTCGACAGTATTTTGTCTATTTTTTTAAATAAACTATCTTAAATATAATTGTCAATATTTTAGAGATTCTAATTATATTAATTAGTGGGGTCCAAATTTTTTCCACCAAAGGCCGCATACTGAAAAGTCAATTTACGCAGTGGCCAAAAAAATGCTAAAATCATATATAATAGATTTAAAGACAAACATTTTTATCAGCTTTGTGTTATGGATGACAAAGTATATTATTATTGATTATTAGTTTGAAAATTTTAGCTTTTTCTCATTATGTTCTGTATTTTCTCTTTTTCTTACATTCAATTATTTTTGTTCGACAATCTGCTTCGGCCAACAAAATTTGGGCTGAGGCTCCACTTTCAACACCCCTGACCTGGTTGTTTGTATCTTGCATTAAAAAACGTACCATGTTTTTGTTTACAGTTTTTTTAATGATGTGATTGAACATTCTTGAATGCATTAAAAATATGTCCATACATCCTGACATGTTAGAAATTATTCATGCAGCCTTGGTCCTCTCAAGGTGAACTCACTTACCGGGGTAATCAACTGTCCAAGTGCCCAGTGGAGGCCACTGTGAGTAAATTAAAAGAAATCAATTAGATGAGTCAAACACAAACATTAAATCTGTCTTGTGTCTCCAGGAGGGCAAAGTAAGGAGGAGCTTTGCACGCCAACGGACGAGGTTTAGCACAACACCACACACTAAAAAGCTTTTGGCATATAGGTGAGTTATTATAATCCTTTTTAAGTGCTCAATATTCTCCCTTGCCTTTTTTTAGGCATTTTGGAAGAATGGTGTATGCCCTATGACAAATAAATGGCACTTCTCAGACAGTTGTTAAAGCAGAGTAGACAAAGTAGGGATGTTATACATAAAGACTGTAATTTCATAATGTGTATTTTCCATGAGAGATGCGTTCAAGCACATCAAACATGTGTTTTTTTTTGAAAATTATTTTGACATTGTAAATGTGTTATGACCTACTCATGTTTCGACGATATTGACTATCCAGTTATTAAGGTCTGGTTATCTCCTCGGAATCAATATTTGCCCTCTGACCTTTGATTAGTTCCACTAATATGTGTAGATTGTCATATTAACGAAGGCGTCCAAAGCTCAAGAGACAAGTAATTGCAGTCATTGATCAACTCTTTGATATGTGAGCATTTTTGAACTAATGACACCATGTTTTCATACACATGCATACGGTTATTATAGCCATAGCATTTTAAAACCGGAAATTTGAACTCATTCATCAACATGTCATGTTGTTTAATCTTAAAGTCATCTGTTTAACAGTAGAAATGTGAACAATGCCCCTCCTTCCTCTGTAACAGTGCTGCTGAATGCATTATTTATATTAAAACATCTATGTCCTAAAAAAGAAACGATATAGCATAGAAAGAAAAGGGGATAAAAAGAGGGCCAGATTTGGGGAACCTTGTCACAAGGGCGTGGGGGGATTTGTCAGAGGCAAGATAGGGCGGGTCATGACGCTCTAAAAATCAGTGGGCGGGGGCGAAAACCTTATGAGGCGAGGGTCTTGTTTAAATATCTAACTATGTTTCTTACAGAGTGCATCAGTAGGCCATTTATTGGTACTTTGATTTAATTGACATTATTTCCAACATTTTGTAAACGCTTCGTTTTGTTCTAGCTGATTAACAGCTGTGTGAGCAAACAACTAGGGGGTATTACCCCATGCTGCTTGGTTAACACTGTTATAAAAGTTACATAGGATTCCAGTTCTGACAGAAAATATGTAAACATTTATTGATTTGTCTTCATGTAAAATTTAATTTGTTAATTTCTATTTTATAAGGTAAATGTTTTGCACTTTCCCTTTGGCCAGGTTATTGTCATTTTGCTACAGTGGTTTCTCTTGAAAGAGTCATTAATCCTGTGCTGAAAAGTCTCTATTCCAATAGAGAGTACTGTATATATTATTATTATTATTACTATTATTATTATTATTATTATTATTACTATTATTATTATTATTATTATCATTAATATGTGTTCACTGACTTTTATGTAATTGGTTTCCAGTGATTTTCCCTCATGTTTTACATGGTACCGCAACTTTACAAGTTAAAAGAAATGTTAAAAAGCCAGACAAAGGACATGATTCCAGTTTGTATTTATTATAATAAAACATCAGACTGAGAATTTTTTTCTCTACCTATTTGTGTGGTGGAAAGTTGTACATTAAGTTGAGATATATATATATATTGTCATGTCTGTGTGATCATGTTTTGTTTAAGTTATGTTCTGCTTGGTTTTGGACTCTTTTTAGTTCCTGCTTTTCACTCCTTTGTCTTGTTTCCATGGTTACCCATTAGTTTCACCTGTTCCACGTTTGGACTCATTGTGCACTCTTGTTTGTCACCATAGCAACTCATTAGTTTTCACCTGCCCTCACGACTCACGCACCTGTCTTTAATCATGTCACTACTAGTCAGCCTGGCGACATCAAACTCCTGTCACTCTGCTTCACACTCTCCACACACCCTTATGACCCTTGCTGCTCTTTTTCATGCCGTTTTCTCGTCCAAGTAAGTTTTCTTTATTCATGCCATAGTTTGCAAGTTTTGTTTCATTGTTCATAGTTTCTGCCTTTGTGCAAGTTTTGTGTTTATAGTCAAGTTTTGTACTTCCGCCCTTGTGCGCGCCTTTTGTTTATTCTTTTTTTGAGTGTTAAAATTAAATATGTATTCACCTGCACGTCATATCTGATCCAAATCATTTGCACCTCAGGAGAACAAACCACGCCATAGTCCAAGTCCTGACAGATATATATATATATATATACAGAGTATATATATATATATATATATATATATATATATATATATATATATATATATATATATATATATATATATACACAGTATATATATATATATATATATATATATATATATATATATATATATATATATATATATATATATATATATATCATATTTTTCGGACTATAAGTCACAGTTTTTTTCATAGTTTGGCCGAGGGTGTGACTTATACTCAGGAGCGACTTATGTGTGAAATTATTAACACATTACTGTAAAATATCAAATAATATTATTTAGCTCATTCACGTAAGAGACTAGACGTATAAGATTTCATCGGATTTAGCGATTAGGAGTGACAGATTGTTTGGTAAACGTATAGCATGTTCTATATGTTATAGTTATTTGAATGACTCTTACCATAATATGTTACGTTAACATACCAGGCACGTTCTCAGTTGGTTATTTATGCCTCATATAACGTACACTTATTCAGCCTGTTGTTCACTATTCTTTATTTATTTTAAATTGCCTTTCAAATGTCTATTCTTGGTGTTGGGTTTTATCAAATACATTTCCCCAAAAAATGCAACTTATACTCCAGTGCGACTTATATATGTTTTTTTTCCTTCTTTATTATGCATTTTCGGCCGGTGTGACTTATACTCCGGAGCGACTTATACTCCGAAAAATACGGTATATAGCTTTGATGTAGCAAGCTACTTTTGCCTTGCAGCTTACTACAATTCTTTGAGGATAGCATACCCTGTAGCTTAGTTACATTTAATTGAGAATAGTAGCTTAGCTTACTACATTTTCCAAGTAGCTTGCCCATTACTGCTGATATTTGACTAAAAGCTGCAGTAGCAGCTACACTACAGCTAAGCACACAATGGCACACAAGCTACATCCATAATAAGTGTCCTCCTTAATTAAACAATATTGCAGTTTAAAACACCACATTTATCATAATTGCATGCTACTTATGTTTCCCAAGGCAGAAGCCAATTCAAAAGTATCCAGTAACAAACGTGCCTGCATTACCCAGTTTGCTGTGTCGTGAGCTTAACTTAATCATTGTGGCCACTAGGTGTCCCCAGAAAAAAAACATAACTCCTCTATTTCAATTTAAAGACAGCATGAATCAATTTTAGACGATTATTATGGCTGACTCTATAGATGTAAAAACCATGGCAGGTGCATGATACAGGTTAGTTGTTTAACCTACAAGTGTGCTGTATCTTTCAATATTCAAATGTATAGTAAATTCTGAACATTGGACGCTAACATGGTACATTCATTTTATCTGCTGCTTCTCCTGCCAACATTGCCACCAAACACAACTAGTCATGTGACTCTCCAGTAGACATCGCTGATTGAGCATCATTTTGCAGCTTTAATGTTAATCAATAATGATGTGAGATACACCAGAAATAAATGGCGTCACGTTAAAGTGGTCTGGTGTGGGTCACGGGCTGTGGCGGGGGGTGGCGGCCTCCTGGCCGTAGTTCCTGGTTGTCGGCCGCGTGGACTGGGGGGGATGTCCGGGCCCTCTACTCCTCCTACTTATAGCACACACAGTCACACATATATAAGACTTTGGGGATTGTCCTGCGGGGAGGCATGGTGGGGGGTTGAGGATGCCTCCAATGGGGCACCAGTCCTCCTGTCTTGTCCCCTGCTCGTCCATCCCTCAATCTTAGCCGCATATTAGACACTTAGGATTTGGGGGGCTTGGCTTGGTTGGGACCTACCATGACCTTGATGTCCCCCAATTTTAATCGCATTATTAGTTCCCACAAGCATACATATCTCACTCACGCTACAGTACACACATCATTAGGGACTGGAGGTCGGCTGTAACGGCTGACCTCCTAATTCTAACTACACAGTAGACACTCTGGGGGCCTTGTACACATGCATGGGGAGATTGGGGTTCGGCGCACCCCTCATTGCCTCGTCGGCCGGCGGGGACTGCGGTCTGGTGGCCTGCCAGGCTTTTATTCATTTATTATTATTATTATTTTTTTTTTTAAATGTATTTATTATTTTTATTTTTTATTTACTTATTTTTATTTTATTTATTTAAAAAAAAAAAAAAAAAATTTAAATCTTATTATTTATTTGTCGCGCGGGTCTCACTTCCTGTTGGGTGGGGTCCGTGCCCGTGTGGCCCGACCTTGCGCTGTGGGGTCTCTGTTGGTGACTTGATGTGGTGGCGGCGCGGCCCCCGTGTCTGGTTTTTTTGATCGCTTTGATGTGATTGGCTGGTGCTGGCTGTCTGGGGTTATTGCGGCTGCTGTTTCTGCTGCCGTTTGTTTGTGGTGTGGGCGCCCGTGGCTGCTGGGTCTGGTGTAAGGGTGTGGCTGATGTTGTGACTGGTGGCAGCGCGCGCGCGTGATGGCTGTCGGGGCTGACGAACTGTGTATATGTATGTATATGTGTGTGTATGTGTATGTATGTATGTATATATATGTGTAGGTGTACATATGTGTATGTATGTGTATCTATATGTATATATGTGTATGTGTGGGTATGTATACATGTATATGTGTATGTGTATGTATATATATGTATATACATATATGTATGTATGTATATTTATTTCTGGGGGTACGCTCTGGGCCTGCCTGTCAGACGGGGGTCGACGCCTCAGGCTACTGCATCCGAACTGCGTGTCTGGAGCTCCTGGGTCCCGCTGTCCATCCCTTCCGGGTGCCCGTCTTGGTTGGGGCCTGTTGGGCCTAGTCCCTGCGTCTATTATGGTAGCTTGGTGTTGCAAGGTATTCCGAGGTGCTGCGAGTCGGCCAGTTGCTGGGGTAGTGACCTTGTGTGTCAGCATGTCTGTGATCTTCTTTTAATTCTTTTTTTTTAATTTTATTTATTTATTTATTAATTTTTTAATATATTTTATTAATATTATTTTTTTATTTTTTCCCCTCCCTCAGAGAGGGGGGCTCGGCGGGGCGGTTGCTGGTTGTTCCATCTCCATCGTTGGGGTCCCTGCAGGTGGGGTGGGTGGTTCCCGTGGCCCTGTGCCGGGTGGTCCTGCGGCGGCCGATTTGGGTGGGGTGGCCGGGGGCTGGCCTCGCTGCGCTCTCCGGGGGTGGGGGGTGGGCTCGTGGGGGCCCGGTTGCCGGTGGGGCGGGGGCAGTCTTCCCGTCCGGTTGCGGGGAGTCTCTGGGTCCCTCGGCCGGGGCATCTCGCCTTTCTGCCCGTGTGGGGTGTGGTCTCTCGCTGGCTTGGGGTCTGGCTGTCCCCTGCTTTTCTCGTGCCCTGTCCTCTGCCGGGTGCGTCTGTCTGCGGCCTGCTGCTGGCCCTTGTGGGCGGTACGGTGGGCCGGGCTCTGGGGTTCTTGTCGCTGGCCGGCTTGGCTGCGTGGGGGCGGTGGTCCCTGGTTCCCTGGGCACCACGCCTACTGTTTGTGGGTTGGGCTCTCGGGGGTGATGGGGCCGTGCTCTGGCTCCCACGCACTCTGGGAGTCGAATATATTGTACCGTATTTTCCGCACTATAAGGCGCACCGGATTATTAGCCGCACCTTCAATGAATGGCATATTTCAAAACTTTGTCCACCTATAAGCCGCCCCGGACTATAAGCCGCGCCTACGCTGCGCTAAAGGGAATGTCAAAAAAACAGTCAGATAGGTCAGTCAAACTTTAATAATATATTAAAAACCAGCGTTCTAACAACTCTGTCCCAAAATGTACGCAAATGTGCAATCACAAACATAGTAAAATTCAAAATAGTGCAGAGCAATAGCAACATAATGTTGCTCGAACGTTAATGTCACAACACACAAAATAAACATAGCGCTCACCTTCTGAAGTTATTCTTCATTCGTAAATCCTTCGAATTCTTCGTCTTCGGTGTCCGAATTGAAAAGTTGGGCAAATGTGGGATCCAAAATGGCCGGTTCCGTCTCGTCGAAGTCATCGGAGTCAGTGTCACTGTTCAGCAGTTCTGTGAATCCTGCCTTCCGGAAAGCTCGGACCACAGTTGTGACCGAAATATCTGCCCAGGCATTTACGATCCACTGGCAAATGTTGGCGTATGTCGTCCGGCGCTGTCTGCCTGTCTTAGTGAAGGTGTGTTCGCCTTCGGTCATCCATTGTTCCCACGCCGTTCGCAGTCGTGATTTGAATGCCCTTTTTGACACCAATATCCAGCGGTTGGAGTTCTTTGGTTAATCCACCCGGAATGACGGCGAGTGTTGTATTTGTGTGCTTCACTTGTTTTTTGACACCATCTGTGATGTGGGCGCGCATAGAGTCGTATATCAACATGGACGGAGCTGTGTGAAAAAAGCCACCCGGCCTCTTCGCGTAAACTTCCCTTAACCACTCGCTCATCTTTTCTTCATCCATCCATCCCTTCGAGTTAGCTTTTATGATGACGCCGGCTGGAAAGGTCTCTTTTGGCAAGGTCTTCCTTTTGAATATCACCATGGGTGGAAGTTTCAGGCCATTAGCATGGCAAGCTAGAACCACAGTGAAGGACGACTTCTCATTCCCTGTGGTGCGAATATTCACCGTACGTGCTCCCGTTGTATCCACAGTATCCACAGTGCGGTTCACAGGAATATCAATTGCTGTGAAATAGTAATCCGTGTGAGGATGGAGAGATTGCGTCTTTTCATGAACCGGATCCTTGTCGCTTAGTAGGAGCCATTTTGTGGTCTTTACAGATGTAAACAGGAAATGAAACGTACGGTAATATCCGCGCTCTTTTTCTTCTTCTACGCGGGCGGGTGGTTGCTTACAGTAGAAGAAGAAGCGCTTCCTGTTCTATGGGGGCGGGTGCTTACCTTGGCGGTTGCTTGCGTAGAAGAAGAAGCGCTTCCTGTTCTACTGGGAAAAAAGATGGCGGCTGTTTACCGTAGTTACGAGACCGAAACTTTATGAAAATGAATCTTAATATTTATCCATATATAAAGCGCACCGGGTTAAAAGCCGCACTGTCAGCTTTTGAGTAAATTTGTGGTTTTTAGGTGCGGCTAATGGTGCGGAAAATACGGTACATACAAATTCACATATGCTCACATACGTACATAGGTACCTACGCTCCCACATACATACACAAATACAGTACATATTTACATACCTAAAGTTCGTACATCCACACGCACATTCAATATACAAACATACACATACTGTACATATACACTTACTGTACAAACACATATACACACTCTGTACATATACATTCACTGTACAAACACATATACACATTCTGTACACATACATTCATTGTACAAACACATATACACATTCTGTACATATACAAGTACATATGCATACTTACACTCATGCACATAATCACGTTTCATCAAACATATATTAACGTTGTTGCCCTAGGGTAAACTGGGTGTAACACATGGCACACTGACAAAGCTTAACCTATTGTTACTATAACAATCTACAAGGTTGATGTAGGTTACTTCTCTTTCTCCCCGTCCATTTTTCTGCATTCTTTCGTATCTCAAGTTATCATTACGTATATGTATTGTTGCATTTAAACAACTGTATTGTTGATAATAAAGGTAAATTATTGGTATTGTTCATTATCAATAGCGCTATTTCTATTGGTATTTGTATTGATCCATTTGTAGTGTAATAATGCTCATTGTCATTTCTGTATTATTTTTTATTTTTCGCTAACTGCTTATTTGCTATTACTTTTACCATCATATTTGTACATGTCGTATTTGCTGATGTTGCTCTATTGTTGTTGTTGTTGTTGTTGTTTGCTGTTGTTGTTTTTGTCTCTCTGTCTAATCCCCCTCTTGTCCCCACAATTTCCCCCTCTGTCTTCTTTTTTCTCTCTTTCTATCCCCTCCTGCTCCGGCCCGGCTGCACTAAATGATAATATAAATACATTTAATAAAGTCAAATACAAATAAGGCAACAAGAGAAGTATCCTACACTTTTCTTTTGAAAAGTAAATCTGAACAGCCGACATGGGCATCTACATCAACTATATGATTTGACTGAGAAGCTGGACAGGACACACAAAAAAAAAAAAAAAAAAAGAAAAAAAAAAAGAAGAAAGAAATGACAAAATAGAGATGGACATGTTTTTAGATTTTTAGTTTTGATACAAACTATGAGTTGTGGATAGCAACATTTTATTCACGGTTTGACAACACAAGCTTATTTTGTTTGGGGTTAAATAAGCTATGAAAATAAATGTTCCCAAAAGGAGTGGCTCTCGGCCATTTTCATTCTGTAAAAAAATGTTGGATACCCCTGTTATATATCAGCAAAGTAATCTGCAAATGTTGTGAATACCTAATACATTTTTATTGACATAAAAAAACCAACTTTTTCATGTTGCCATTATGACTACGTTCACACTGCAGAGTAATGACCCATTTGAAATTCTTGTTAAACCCGATCTTTTCAAGGAATAGTTAACATTTCCCACAAAATAGTTCTACGAATGTCAAATGTGAACAGAATTGTTGTGGTTAGGCATCGTGATGTATTTGTGATTCCAAAATGTGGAAGACAGGAGGAAGCATGCAGGTAAGATTAGTTTTTAAATCCAAAATCAAGGCAGAAGCACAAGCGAGGTTGCCACTAAAAAGTGCACGTGAAGCATAGCAAATATCAAGCTTTTGGCATAACATCAATAATGCAGGTAGTAGCATAAAGCCGACATAAACAGTTGCCAACGGCTAACAAGAATCTCACAAGGAATGGCAGGGTGAGACGGATATATAAAGGAGCGTGATTAGTAGCGGCAACAAGTGGGGACACTGATCAATAAACAGAGACTGGTGTGTATGATCAGCGCACCTAGCAACTAGAACATAAACAAAGGAAGGTGCGCTGAAACAGAAATAGACTGAAGACCAAGGAGAATTACAACAAAAGTATGATGACAGGAATTTGTTCGTGAACTTGACGTCTGTATTGAGAAGCGTGTGGCTGGGCTCAGTCAGAAAATGTATGAGTAGAGGAAACAAAAAGAAAAGCAATGCAGCACGGCGGTGCGAAGCACAAACAATTGCGGCGTCGATTGCACAATGATGAATGAGAAGCTTCCTGATGGACAACAAGGGGCAGCTGTGTCTCCTGATTGTCAATCGGGAAACAGGTGTGGGCACCAGCGCTCGGATCAAAGGTGAAATGGAAACAAATAGGAAATAGAAACAAAAGTGCTGGACAGGAAATAATACAAAACACAGGAAATAGGGAAATAATAAACACAACTCCAAGACAGTCATGAAGGATTCACGATAACAATAAAGTTATCTGATGGGGAAGCAACAGATTTTACAGCTTTTATATTTGATGGTGTGGTTTCTTTTGTTTCAATGTAGCACCACTATACATACATTTGAGAGTCCCTTTAAGCTGCGGATGTTTTTGTGTGTTATGGAAGTCCTCACTGTTATGTACTGTACCTGTCGTACACAAAGCCGCAAGGCATGCGCCCTATGACAATGAAACATTCATGTGTGGAGATGTCGCGTCTCAAAAATCAGTAATGATGCCCAGAACACATGACTTTATAAAACTCAAGTGGGAAACTAAGTTAGGAATGTTTGTTTTTTTTACATTTCTTCTATCATTTCATCCTTGTTCCAAAACTTGTATGAATGAATAAAGGTGAGCTTTGTTGACGATTGACGTCTGTGTTGAGGGAAGTGTTTCATTTAAATATTTACGTAAAAACACCCCCACAAAACACTGTAATAAATGTTATTAGAAAATAAATATACCTGTGAAAGTTCAATAATAGGGTTTCTTGACATAAATGAAGAATGTCTCAGACAGGGGTGTCAAAGTCAAACCTGGGGGCCGGATATGGCCCAGATTAGTATCAGGACTAGCCCACAGGCCACAGCTGCCTGCTTCTGTTTTGCACGTACCAATACTCCATCAGTGTTGGCGCTAGGAATTTTCAAAATCAAGTCTAAAAAATGGGGTCCCACAGTAAATTTTTGGGGTCCCACTTTTCTGTAACTGTTTTGAAAACAAATGATAAATGTATGCATTATCCTGTTATATCTCACATTCTATATTGTGTTTTGGAAAAAGTTTGTCATAAACGTTACTTAATTCATTCAAAATAATAATCCAAAAGAAAACACATTTTTATGCATTCAGTTATAAATAGGGATGTCCGATAATGGCTTTTTGCCGATATCCGATATTCCGATATTGTCCAACTCTTTAATTACCGATACCGATATCAACCGAGACTGATATCAACCGATAGATACAGTCGTGGAATTAAGACATTATTATGCCTAATTTGGACAACCAGGTATGGTGAAGATAAGGTCCTTTTTAAAAAAAAAAAAAAAAAAAAAATAAGATAAATAAATTAAAAACATTTTCTTGAATAAAAAAAGAAAGTAAAACAATATAAAAACAGTTACATAGAAACTAGTAATGAATGAAAATGAGTACAATTAACTGTTAAAGGTTAGTACTATTAGTGGACCAACAGCACGCACAATCATGTGTGCTTACGGACTGTATCCCTTGCAGACTGTATTGATATATATTGATATATAATGTAGGAACCAGAATATTAATAACAGAAAGAAACAACCCTTTTGTGTGAATGAGTGTGAATGAGTGTAAATGGGGGAGGAATGTTTTTTGGGTTGGTGCACTAATTGTAAGTGTATCTTGTGTTTTTTATGTTGATTTAATAAAAAAAACAAAAAAAAACCCCAAAAAACCGATACCAATAAAAAAAAAAACGATACCGATAATTCCAGATATTACATTTTAAAGCATTTATCGGCCGATAATATCGGACATCTCTAGTTATAAACATTCATTCACTCTCTTCTTTCCTTCATGGATCTAAACTTTACTGCTGCCGGTATTTAAACAAATATATTTTTATTGTAATATTTTCAGAATGTATTTGTTCTATTTTTGGCCAAAATAAGACAAAGAAAACAATCTGAAGTTATCTTTATTTTTCTGTTTTAATGCCATGATTTTAATAGTCCGGCTCGCATGTACACAGATTTTCCTCCATGCGGCCCCTGAGCTAAAATGAGTTGGACACCCCTGTTCTATGACAACACACCCTATCAAAAATGCAAAATGGTTTCTTCCACCTGTATAGCAGCAACTCCAACATGGAACACTTCCCTCAACACAGACGTCATAACCTCATCAAAGCTCACCTTTGTTCATATCAATTTTGGAACAAGGATGAAGTGACAGAAGAAATGTAAAAATATAATAAATGTATCCGTGTCAGCAAGAGTTTAAGTTATGTGCAAGGTTCACATCTCATTACACATAACTGCGATGCACTCAAGGACCTTTGATTAAAGTTACGCACACAAATGAGTGATTATTATTGTTGGAGAAGTAGCGCAGTCATCAAAGTATTTACAAGTTCAAATGGGCTTGTTTTTTCAGGGAAACTTGCTTCTGAAATGAGGCTGGCTACCCTCACTCCATCTCAAACACAAAAGAGATTAAAGCTGTTGTCAGGTTCAAATAACAAACTATCTATTAAACAAGATAAGAAGAAGGAATCACGCAGAGACAGAGTTCAATTTGGCTCATGAGGAGAGACATATCGGGCTGTACAATCAGTTACATTTTCACCCTACACTCTAAGGTACAGTACCACGTGCTCCTCTACTTTATTGGGAGGTCCCTAGTTAACATCACTGAGGCTGCTTCTGAAGGGAGGGGTAATGCAAGCAGCCTCAGTAGACACAATACATGATTATTCAGAATGCAAATGTACTGACACTCGTGATCTCGCCCTGTCTCTGTCCTGTCTGCGCCGAGGTACTCGATGTCCGTCCTTGGTTGTCAGTAGGCAGGGTCTGGAAACAAACTGCTGATACGAGACAACTCGCAAAGCAAGATTACAAGTTGTGCCTTTGCACAGATAGAAAAGTACAACTTCAGTACAATTGATAATAACTATAGCAACGGCCTCTAAGCATAAGAGTTGTGTGATAATTTATACATAATTATTCTAACAGCTGTAGATTATGCGCAATTTGAATGGTGGACAATTAGCCTTAACATACTTTGCCATGTATTTATACCATGAATTGATTAACGTGGACCCCGACTTAAACAAGTTGAAAAACTTATTCGGGTGTTACCATTTAGTGGTCAATTGTACGGAATATGTACTGTACTGTTCAATCTACTAATACAAGTTTCAATCAATCAATCAATCAATCAATCAATGCAGTCTGAAATTCATCACCGGTATAAAAAACTTACTCTGTTGACAAGATAGGCCTGCAAGTTTGGCTTCGACAATAGCAGCAACTTACTCAAATCTCTTGCAAAGTTGCAAACAGCCCCTTTAAGGGAATATTGACCGGTTGTATGATTGTTTTGAATCATATTATAGCCGCTTTATATTAAATGTGTTGACCCTTTGTTTTTTTAACAAAACCAAATTATTTGGGGTCGTTTATCTACATATGTTCTAAAAAAATGTATCAATTAAAATAAAATAAATGGTAAATACATGGTAAATCGGTTATACTTTTATAGCGCTTTTCTACCTTCAAGGTACTCAAAGCGCTTTGACACTATTTCCACATTCACCCATTCACACACACATTCACACACTGATGCAAGAGCTGCCATGCAAGGCCCTCACCACGACCCATCAGGAGCAAGGGTGAAGTGTCTTGCTCAAGGACAAAACGGGTGTAACGAGGTTGGTAGAAGGTGGGGATCGAACCAAGAACCCACAGGTTGCTGGCACGGTCACTCTCCCAACCGCGAACTAGCCAAAACAAAAGAAACTACAAAAATGAAACATAAAAAGTTGGAAAACTAATTAAGGTTTTTACATGTGTTTTAAAAAGCGTGTTTCAACCAAATGCATACAATAATACGTTTTTTAGTACATGCAAAGATACCAAGCGTGTGTTAGGACTGTGAATCTTTGGGCACGACACGATTCGATTCGATTCACAATCGATTCTTGATTCAAAACGATTCTCGATTCAAAATCTATACTTTTTTAATAACATTGGATGCCAGTTCTATGATTAAGTACATTTCTCCATAAAATAGATAAACAGCTCTGATCAAGTTCTATATTACTTCAAAGAAAACTGGTTTTGTTTAATAAAATGCTTCCCAAACATTTAATAAAGTCAAATACAAATAAGGAAACAAGAAAAGTATCCAACTCTTCTCTCTTCTGAAATAAAATCTGTACAACAGATATGGGCATCTCCATCAACAGAATGATTTTCCTGAGTAGCTGGACAGGACAGATTGAAAAAGAAAATAATGCATTTAAAAATCGATATATATATTTTTTTAATCGATTAAGAATCGTTACAAATAAGAATCGCAAATATTCTGAGAATCGATCAGTGGGACCCTTTAGGTGTCTTGCGTATGGTGGCCTCAGAATTTGGTGCTACGCCCCTGCTGAGTGCAATTCTTGTTAACCGCTTCAAGGCCTGTTCATCTGGT
This sequence comes from Nerophis lumbriciformis, assembly GCF_033978685.3. NCBI lineage: Eukaryota > Metazoa > Chordata > Actinopteri > Syngnathiformes > Syngnathidae > Nerophis > Nerophis lumbriciformis. Next base: position 28,899,592 of record NC_084556.2, read on the forward strand.
TTTATTTAAATTTTTACAGCGCACATCGATAATATCCGACATGTCAATTGCACTCGTCCTACCATTTTCTAAGCAGCTATCCCTGTGTCAGGTCACAGGAGTGGAAATGTGTCAAGAACGTGTCAGCAGTCTATCACAGAGATGCGAAGTAGTCGTTCACACTCGCAACAACATTCACACCAATTCCAGCTAATTCAGAGTAAAGAGGCAAAGAAAAGCTGAGGTGTTTTATTGCTTACATCTCTACGTACTTGGGACTATTTCTGTGTTGTTTATCGGAAAAAAGATTTAAAACGGTCGCTGTGATGTGACTTTTTTTCCCCCCGCATAAGTTCCGAAAATGCTCTACAATCAATCTGTAAAATCAATGAGCTGGTTCCACCTACAATTCATTGTCTCGCATGAGCACTATAACACTTGTGACGTCTCACTCCCACATTACTCTCCTGCGCTCTACAGTAAGTGCACTCCCATTTAGAGGCTGTTCTCTTCTCTTCACCTTCAGCGTGGAAATACTCCAGTTCAAGCACATCATGGTGCAGTCCTGGAAAAAATTAAAATAAACGTGCACGCATTTTCTGTGGTCTGTCCTCTGACGGAGGACGCACAATTGTAGAAAAGTTTTAACGACATTGTCCTTCAAACAAAACACATTCATTATGCTACTTGGTAGGTACATCTGCTCCAGAAAAGCACTGTCGCATCAGCAGTAAAGTAGATGCATTTTACTGTTGCTTGATTTGACAACAATTCCAATAAACGTCGGCCATCAATGAAAACGTGGGCAGATATTACACCTCAGCTTTAATCAGGAAGTAGGTTTTAAAAGGGGTCTCATGAACATGCAATGATTTTATGATCAAATTGTCCAAAACACCAATTGCAAAGCTCTATTTGATACACTATATCTCAAATTAAAAAATATATTTTTTTACATATTTTTGGTCTTGATTACTGTAAGTGTTTAAATTAAGTCAGATGTTTTTTTTTTTTTTGGCATTGTTTTTAATATTAACTGCGTGATTGTTATGGAAATGACAAGTGGTGATGATAATTGATAATCATTTTCATGGGCCTGCTATCGATGCTGTGAACCTCTGGCCCAAGGTCGAACGCCAGCATGCGTGTAATAGCTAGGGAAAAATTTGTTGTAAAAAATAAAATGTGTGTTTATGTTAGCCTAATAACAAAATACAACATTAAGATACTTACAAGATGGCGCCAAGTATCAATATCTATGAATTTTAAGTGTGAACGGAAGAAGCATGCTAACATTGGAATCTATGATTTTCAGGTTTAAACACATATTATAGGGGTGCAACGATTCGTTTTAACAACAATTTGATTCAATATTTGTGGTTGCCGACACGATTCAGGGACAACATTATTTTTTTTAGAATCTGAATTCTGATGCGTCATCTATGTTGCTGCTTCTTGATCTTAGCGCTGCTTTCGATACCGTCGATCATAATATTTTATTAGAGCGTATCAAAACACGTATTGGTATGTCAGACTTGGCCTTGTCTTGGTTTAACTCTTATCTTACTGACAGGATGCAGTGCGCCTCCCATAACAATGTGACATCGGACTATGTTAAGGTAACGTGCGGAGTTCCTCAGGGTTCGGTTCTTGGCCCTGCACTCTTCAGTATTTACATGCTGCCGCTAGGCGACATCATACGCAAATACGGTGTTAGCTTTCACTGTTATGCTGATGACACCCAACTCTACATGCCCCTAAAGCTGACCAACACGCCGGATTGTAGTCAGCTTGAGGCGTGTCTTAATGAAATTAAACAATGGATGTCCGCTAACTTCTTGCAACTCAACGCCAAGAAAACGGAAATGCTGATTATCGGTCCTGCTAGACACCGACATTTATTTAATAATACCACCTTAACATTTGACAACCAAACTATTACACAAGGCGACTCAGTAAATAATCTGGGTATTATCTTCGACCCAACTCTCTCGTTTGAGTCACACATTAAGAGTGTCACTAAAACGGCCTTCTTTCATCTCCGTAATATCGCTAAAATTCGTTCCATTTTGTCCACTAGCGACGCTGAGATCATTATTCATGCATTCGTTACGTCTTGTCTCGATTACTTTAACGTATTATTTTCGGGTCTCCCTATGTCTAGCATTAAAAGATTACAGTTGGTACAAAATGCGGCTGCTAGACTTTTGACAAGAACAAGAAAGTTTGATCATATTACACCTATACTGGCTCACCTGCACTGGCTTCCTGTGCACTTAAGATGTGATTTCAAGGTTTTACTACTTACGTATAAAATACTACACGGTCTAGCTCCAGCCTATCTTGCCGATTGTATTGTACCATATGTCCGGTCAGATATCTGCGTTCTAAGAACTCAGGCTTTTTAGTGATTCCCCAAAAAAGTCTGCGGGCTATAGAGCATTTTCTATTCGGGCTCCAGTACTATGGAATGCCCTCCCGGTAACAGTTAGAGATGCTACCTCAGTAGAAGCATTTAAGTCCCATCTTAAAACTCATTTGTATACTCTAGTCTTTAAATAGACCCCCTTTTTCGACCAGTTGATCTGCCGTTTCTTTTCCTTTCTCCTCTGCTCCCCCCTATCCCTTGTGGAGGGGGAGACACACAGGTCCGGTGGCCATGGATGGAGTGCTGGCTGTCCAGAGTCGGGACCCGGGGTGGACCGCTCGTCTGTGTATCGGTAGGGAACATCTCTGCGCTGCTGACCCGTCTCCGCTCGGGATGGTTTCCTGCTGACCCCACTATGGACTGGACTCTTACTATTATGTTGGATCCACTATGGACTGGACTCTCACAATATTATGTCTGACCCACTCGACATCCATTGCATTCGGTCTCCCCTAAGGGGGGGGGGTACCCACATATGCGGTCCTCTCCAAGGTTTCTCATAGTCATTCACATCGACGTCCCACTGGAGTGAGTTTTTCCTTGCCTTATGTGGGCTCTGTACCGAGGATGTCGTTGTGGCTTGTGCAGCCCTTTGAGACACTTGTGATTTAGGGCTATATAAATAAACATTGATTGATTGATTGATTAGAACAATACGATACAAAACCATTTAGGGAGTTGAAATCGATTCAGTAACTTTTTAGCAAACCAAATCAGTGTGACTGTGAAATAAATAGTGCTTACTGGACACTGCATGTGAAGTTTCCTATAATCCTGTTATTTCCTGTAAGGGAATTATGTATAAATGAATTATGGAAACAAACAAGCAAGTAAACAACAATTATTCGCCAATGCATTCACATCTTATTTGAATAAACTGCAACCAACATTTTAGGTTGAATTAACAAGAAGAAACATTTTCTGCTCACATTTTCAACATTGAAGTACAGTAACCAACATTTTAACAGTAGATTTACCTGCTAAATACAATTCCCAGACCTGGCCATACAGTATCTGTTCTCCGCCCTCGCCTCACCAATGATGGATAGCGTCCTAGGTGTGAGGAAGCATGTATGTCCTCTCATCCCTGTTGAAGGGGTTGGCCCCTCACTACCTAAATTCAATAGCCTCCTTTATCCATCTGTTCTATTGTTTGTTTCTCATGAAGTGACTTCTCCTTGTGATGGTGGTAACGTGCACCGCTGTCACTCCTGTTGTGTCGGTTGCGTCTTCTGTGGTATAAAGTCGTGTTGCGGCTTTATCATTGCGTTGTGTCGTTTGTATTTGTGTGACTTTTGCATTCGTGCTGTAGCTGACAGTTAGGATATTGTAATGCCCGGTTGTGGAAAAGAAGACACACAGTCAGAGGTATACTCTCATGCTTTCTTAACAAGCGGTAACAAACTCAGAGAGTCTATATCCACCCATCCATTTGCTACCGCTTATTCCCTTCGGGGTCGCGGGGGGCGCTGGAGCCTATCTCAGCTACAATCAGGCGGAAGGCGGGGTACACCCTGGACAAGTCGCCACCTCATCACAGGGCCAACACAGATAGACATATATATATATATATATATATATATATATATATATATATATATATATATATATATATATATATATGTATATGCACACATGTGTGTATATATATATATATATATATCTATATATATATATATATATATATATATATATATATGTATATATAGATATAGATATATATATATATACGCGTGAACCACGCCCCTTCCACATTATATATATATATATATATATATATATATATATATATATATATATGTATATATATATATATATATATATATATATATATATGTATATATATATATATATATATATATATATATATATATATATATATATATATATATATATATATATATATATATATATATGCAAGCCCTGCTATTCACCACAACTCACCTTTACGCACTCAGCACCCAGATGCCCAAACTCTCCATTCAGTCCGCTACCCCTCGCATAATTCAAACACAACAGCACCACTCTTAAAGGCACACCGACAAACACGTCGCAGATATTACACTATTGTGTTGTGGCATTTGCGTTTCTCGACCACCCAATCCAATTTGTTAATCTTATAGCCAGACCTGTGTCATGTCTGTGTGATCATGTTTTGTTTTAGTCATGTTCGGTTTTGTTTTTGGACTTTTTGTGCACTTTTGTTTGTTTTGTCACCATAGCAACCATTAGTTTTCATCTGTCACGTCACGCACCTGTTTAAAGTTTTGAGTCACGCACCTGTTTTCACTAATCATGTCTGTAGTATTTAAGTTCATTGTTTTCAGTTTGTCTTTCTGGCAACACTGCATTTATGCTCATCACACCCTCTACACACCCTGGTTATTCATGCTTCATGCCATGCCACAGTAAGTGTTTATTAGTTTTACGTCCATAGTTTTGCCTTTGTCCTAGTTTTTGTTTCATTAGCCAAGTTTTTGTACTTCCGCCCTTGTGCGCGCCTTTTGTTTGCTTCCTTTTTTTGTAGTTTGTTAGTGTTTTAAATAATTATGTATTTACCTTCACGCCATGACCAGTCCAGCTTTACTTGCATCTCAGGAAAACAAACACACCACAGTCCACGTCCTGACAACCTGTGTGTTTATTTCCATACCTGGCGGTTCTGACTTCCTCGGAGGTTGTCACGTGATATACGAAAATAAACACACAAGTCTGCCTATAAGAATAGCATATTGCGTAATTTTTTGAAGACCTAATGAACCTCTTTGGATTACCATATATATTTTTTATCCTAATTGTAAAGCTGGGATTGGGTTGGAGTTGTTTTATATTATTTCATTATATTGATTAATACATGGGGACAAAAAGTCAGAATTATGTATTATATGTAATACTGTGCAGTATTTGTCTTATTTTATATTCATCATCATCATCATCATCATCTGGTATCACTCGAGTCGAGTAGGATTTTTTCCCTATTTGTGCACTCGTAGGTGACTCACAAGGCCAGCCCTCGATTTGCAAGTCCTTGGCAGAATGGGCATTCAGTAATTCCTGATGGAGGAAAGGAGCTGGCTCTGCTTTCACGCGCCTTTCTTTCCTCTCTTCTCCTGATGGCACGCTGACGTAAACTTTCTTTGTGATGGCTGGTGCCGAGGGCAACTAAACGCCTCCAGACTGTGCGATCTGTAGCCAGATTTTCCCAGTTGTTCTACATCTATGCCGCATTTCTTGAAACCGCACTTCCTCTAATTTTTCATGTGTGTGAGCAAACGCAAAAACTCCCTGAGCATTCAGTGGCGCCCATGTGAGCAACATCAGACGTGCACACTGTGGCTACACCAGCAGCACACCTGTCCCAAACCTGACTAAATAACAAGTTCAATCTCCATCCATCCATCCACTTTCTACCGCTTGTCCCTTTTGGGGTCGTGGGAGCCTATCTTAGCTGCATTCGGGCGGAAGGCGGTGTACACCCTGGACAAGTCCCCACCTCATCGCAGGGCCAACACAGATAGACAGACAACATTCCCTTAATATTATAATCAAATGACAGCAGTCATTTCCATTTGTAATATAAGTGTTTAGGCCCACTTACAATGACAATAACAAAAAATATTGTTTTTCATGAACCGTGTACTTGTATTGTTTGTCTGGGTGGAGGTCCTGCTTTGGAAATAATTTGTACCCCTTTCAGACATTGCATTTAGTTCCCATTAAAACATTCCCATGTTGCACAATGAGATGTAAGCAGGGGATCATGTGTACATTCCTGCATCTTCCTGTTTGTAAAAATATATTTTTATAAGTATTTATTTAATATACTAACAGCATTTCATGATTAATATTTATAAATTAAGATTCCTAATAAATGACACTAGAATAAGCACACATTTGATTGGTAAATCATAGTGTAGCGACCTGGAATGACACTTTATGTGTGGTGTTGGAGTTGTCCGACTTTTTGTGTGGCTGTAAACGCATCACTGGCTAAGTACCACATGTGCATGTGTTAGCGCAAGTAAGAAAGAGCGAGCGGCTGCTGTTGATATAACAAAGCTGCTTTTGGTCTGGTTTGAACTGCAGAAAATGACCACTTTTGCTAGATATAATTTTTTTTACTAATGTTTTGGTGATGTGTTTATGGCTGACAATAAAGAGTTTTGCTCAGTAAAGTGATGGATGGAATTCATGTCCTCAAAGCGTCTCGACAGACGTTACAATATTTGAACAATGATGACGAAAACGGTTTTCTCTGTCGTGTCCGTGTGTCAAAAATTGTTATGCGCTTATTTTTTTATTTGATTTTGTGCGCAGCATAGATTTGCTGTGCGCAGAGGACGCTTGAGCAGTGCACAATTGCACAGGCGCACACCTTAGAGGGAACGTTGCCTGGCACCAATTAGCTACCTTAAACGGCAGACTTTGGAATGCAACATCATGCACTGTTGGGGAATAGAGTAGCCAAAAAGTGTACTCAAGTAAGCGTACTGATACTTTAGATTTAGAGTAATATGACTTAAGTACATGATACTAAAACAACCATAGTGTATGTGTGTGTGTGTGTGTGTGTGTGTGTGTATGTGTGTGTGTGTGTGTGTGTGTGTGTGAAACAGACAGAGATACATTAGCATATACTGTACCACAAAAGATGTACATTTTACAGTCACAGATGATGTTATAACAGGGTTAATGTTTGCATATGCACAGCTAAAACATATACAACATCTACAACTTACCACAACATGTTTTCTCTCGTTGGAAGTGGAATTCCCGTAGGCTGAAATGTGAACATTTCGTCTGATGGCATGTTCCTTTTTACAGTGTGTAGTGTGGAACGAGGTGGGTAGTAACACGCTACATTTACTCTATTACATTTACTTAAATTCCTTTTTGAAAAATGTTTACTTGTCAGAGTAGTTTTTTTGTACTTTTGCTTGAGTATTTTTGTGAAGAAGAAACGCTACTTTTACTTTGTTACATTGAGTTTCGTTCCGATCGTTACATTTATTTATATCATAATTATCTATAATCTACTGATTAAGACTTGAAAAGACAAGTTAATTTTGTCAGCGATCCTTCTTCCGGCAGGAACTGTCACATGATGATTCGCCAATCCGAGGTAAGCTTTCTTGGACTAAATTTCACCAATCAAACGGAGCCTAAGGGCGGGGATCCAATTAGAACTACAACTACTAAGACACTGTGTTTGGATTTTTCATGATAAACAGTAATAATGATGACAGCGGCAAAACTCCTGACAGTTAGTATCACTCTATTAAATTAAAATGATATAATAACTGAGATTGATAACTGCACTTTAATAAACTCACAGACTGACAGGTGCCAGCTTGCTAGCTTACATGCTAACATGAAAACAAGAGACATACATCTTTCCCTGTTAAAAACAACATACCGCAATCTAAACTTCTATAAACACATTACTGTCTGAGTAACTAAGTTATTCAGAAGTGTGTACTTTGAATCAAACTTTATTGACCGCATGTAGCATAAGCCAAGAAGAGAAAGTTACGGTATATGTTTTAATTGCTGATGCGTTTTAATTGATTTTTAAATGCGCCAGAAAATAACCCGTTTTGTACGCTGTTGATGTGTTTTAATTTTCAGTAGAGTGTAAATGTGTTTCGGTATTGTATTTCTCCAGCAATGATCATGTGGTGACATCAGTTATGGTATTTTGAGAGGTAATCATTGAAGTCAGACATCACTGAAGGCCTGGGTGGGAAATGCACGGCCCGCCACTGATGCATACATACACTCATGCATTTAATCAAGTTTCATCAAACATATGTTAATGTTGTTCCCCCCCGGGGGAAACTGGGTAAAACACGGCACACTGACAAAGCTTAACCTTATTTTACAATAACAATCTACAAGGTTAATACAGACCATTCACTTTTTTCCCCTCCATTTATTTGCTTTATTTTGTAATTCAAGTTGTAATTACATTTATATCTATTGTTGCCTTTGAAACAATTGTGTTGTTGATACTAGAGGTAATTATTATTATTCATTATCAATAATGTTATATTTATTGGTATTTCTTTTGCTCCATTTGTAGTGCAATAATGTTCATTGTCATTTCTGTGTTGATATTTACTTCACTAACTGCTTCTCTGCTATCACTTTTCCTATCATATATGTACATATCGTATTTGCTGATGCTGATCTGTTGTTGTTGTTTTTGTTGTTGTTGTCTCTCTGTCTTATCCTTCTCTTGAACCCGCAATTTCCCCCTATGTCTTCCTTTTTTTCTTCTTTCTATCCCCTCCTGCTCCGGTCCGGCTGCACTAAACATTAATAGAAAAATCCATTTGATAAAGTCAAATACAAATAAGGCAACAAGAGAAGCATCCTACACTTCACATTAGTAAATCTACACAGCAAATATGGGCATCTACATCAACAATATGATTTGCCTTGGTGGCTGGACAGGACAAAAAAAAAAAAAAGAATACAAACTCAATGTAATGGAGTACAAGTAGTATTTCTTCTCACCAAAATAATCAGGTAAAAATAAAGTACTCTCACAAGTACAATTTATCCAAACAATGACTTAACTAAATGTAACGTGCTATAGCACATCTCTAATAGGGATTACTATTGCAGAGTGTACTTATATATGAAAATGTCCTGATATGTTATATTAGTCCAGACATGAGTTTCCTTTACTGTATAAGCCTTTATTTGTAAAAAGTCTGTTGTTCGAATGATAACCCTTTTTTATACCACATACTTGAACATCTTGCATTTGTAAAAAAACACTTTTTGTTCAAACACCTAAAAAAGCTGATTGACACTATAACATTAATTTGCACTGACAAAAATAAAGTGATAAACAAATAAATAACACAGTTCCATACCGCACAAATGTTGATTTCCATGGGTACCGATACGCCAAACGAAATCAAACACCTCATTAAACAACTGAATCAAATAAGCGCTCCAATATGAACAAAAACAATTACGATACAAAAATTTTTTTTTTTTCTTCCAATGCCATTTATGTCAGATGAATTACATTTTCCTTTTTATGATAAAACATCAACAAGAATAACAATCCATAACAAATGCAACAAATACAACAAATTAGAAACACAGGAATGAAGCAAATGTTCTAATTTATACTCCAAAAATAAACAGCCTGTTGGTTTTGTGTGTTTAAGTGTGTGTGTGTTTGTGTGTGTGTGCGTGTTGTTGTTTTTTTGCCAATTTTCGTGTGTGAAAATTGTGACCTGGTCTCCCTGGTTGGCAACTTTCACAGAGGGAGGCACACTAACTGGGAAGCCTCTTGCAAGTGTTGTCCACACGGCAATCAACCATTATAACCAGAGGCGGGCTCATTACAGGGAAAATGGAGGGAACACCCACTCACTGTGTAATCACATGGCTTATGTCGGATGCTACAGATGGCACATCCTTTACATCCTTTGTAGCTGAAGAGTGACTGATGTGTGAGCTAAACCTGACCAAACTACAGCATCTATTCCACATTATGTCATTTACAACAAGTACATTTTGTGATTCACGCAAATCCCAACATGTACATTACGTGTTTACATTTTATTGTTTTTTTTATTACGAAACGTTTGTTTAACAAGAGCTGGCTGTAAAACAAGTGCAATTTGAGCATGTAAACACTGGATCTTCCGTATCCTGGCTGTGGTGATGAATCATATGATGCAGAGAGCTAAATGCCTTTAAAAATAGGGATAGGAAAATTAACATTGCAGAGCTCAGGTCATGCTAAACAGAACATTGGTGTATACAAAATAATGAATGCACCAACACAAGTTCTTCCAACAGTGAGAAGTCTGTCAGCCTTGGTTTGGGCTTTGGTGGATGAAATTTTCATGCATGGATTGAGACCCATGCTCATCTAAATATGGCGCTCGTACTTCCTCAATATTGAGAGTCTCTTTAACCCTGTGGTGCAATAAGGTCACTACAGTGCACAGATATTCAAAAACTATTTTCTCATATGCATGATAATGCGTAATGTAATGCACTGTTGTGTCTTGCCATACAATGCCACCCATTGGTCAGTTGTCTAAAAAAACTAGCAAAAAAAAAAAAAAAGTATGTAAAGAGTAATATAAACGTTTAAATTTCCGAGTATATGTCTCCACTAAATTGGACATCATTCATTTTTGGCTATATTTTGATTGCCATGTATAGTATTATTGTGATTTTGTTGGTTTTAAAAATATTTCACCTGCAGTAATGTTTTCACTGCAAATTAATGAATGTATGTTAATGCAAAGCCATTTTTTATTAGACCACAGCAATAGTTTGTGGATCGGTGCTTCGAAAATAGCTGTTTTTGAAGTCAAGAGTCTGAATGTTTTTCAATGCATCCAACCGTATTGCAATACAGCGGTAACTCAACTTAAGAGCATTTTGAGTTAAGAGTGGTCGCTCTGTTAATTGTTATGCTTCAGGTTGCAAGCAAATATTTGAGTCATAAGCATCCTTGCCATTAGTTGGGTGTAGAAAATGTCACAGTGAACCCCGTAAGATCTGCCCAAAACAATCTGGTCTTACTCGCTAGCAGTAGCTTATAGCTAGAGATTGATGAAGAAGTGGAAAATATTTATTGAATTAGAAAAATAAACAATCCAAAACATGACTCAGCGTGTCGCAAACTTGTTGAAGCAATTCGAGCTCATCACTGCTTGTCTGCACCATACTGAGGCAGAGTGAGTCTTACGCCAGCTAATACTGTTAAAATAGTATCCAAACGGTGGACATTTATCTAGAAAAATATGGAAAAGCTGCTTAGGATGTGTTTGACGGAGATGCAGCTGGAAGGAGATACAGCAGGAGTCTACTCCCCAAGGTAAATACTGTACCTTATTATTACATTACTTCATGTAACTACTGTAGTTGTTAGTAGTACATTTTATTGTATTGTTTTTATACAATATTGCTTGTCAAAAAGTTATTTTTTCTTTTCATATTAGATGTAATATGTTAAAAGTGTGTTTCTTGGGGGGGGCACGCATCGATTAAATTTATTTTAATTAATTTCAATGGGAGAAGTGGATTTGAAATACGAGTGTTTTGAGTTAAGAGCTCCGTCACAGAACCAATAAATCTCATAAATTGAGGTACCACTGTATGTTAAATTATATATGTGAACATAAATAATTAAAAAAATATGTTATACTCATCACAAAATCATTTTTCATCAATTATGCCTAAAGAATATTGTTCACTTTAGTGGATATTTCACTATAAAAAAAAATCATGTTTTTCATGCCTAGAGAGAAATAACACTTGAGGAAAGAATTCCTGAAGTAGGTTATTATAATTTCAGAATTTGTGCATCATAGGGTTAAGGCTTTATTTACTTGTACGTGCATGGATATTTTTGTAGAGTGCCCCTGGAAGAGTAGCAGCACATCACAGTAGCTCCTTTGAATTTCTTTCATTTTACTTTACTTTTGGTTTTATTCTTAACTTTTCTTGCCTTTTTTTTAATCTCTTACCTTCCATAAACCACTAACTATGGTTCTTGGGCGCTTTTGTGTGTTTTCGTTACTTTTCTTTTTCTTTTCGGGCCGTTTTGTGTTTGGCTTTGATCAACGGAGCAGCAGGCCTTTTGTTTACACACGCGAGGAGCTGTTTGCGCTCTCCTTACCAGCGCTATGGGGAACGCGGCCGGACCTTCCCATGGAACTACGGAAAAAGCGCAGGGGACGCCGTGCCGGAATAAAGATGAAGGAGCGCAGAAGGAAATTTAAGCCTGCAATCTCCTCTGTCCTTTATGGGGAACGTGCGGTCTTTGGCGAACAAAATGGACGAATTGTTTGGGCTCGCCCGAACTCAAAAGGAGTACGCCGTGTGCAGCATCATGTGCTTTACGGAGACTTGGCTACACGCGGACTTCCCGGACCACAGCGCGTCTCTATCCGGCTTCACAACCTCACGGGCGGATAGAAGCATACTCCTGAGCGGTAAGAAAAAAGGCGGCGGGATTGCCATCTTGGTGAACGAGAGGTGGTGTAATTCTGGACATATTGCTGTAAAGGAGTGTGTTTGTACGCCAGACATTGAACTTCTGGCTGTTGGAATTCGGCCATATTATTTGCCAAGGGAGTTTACTTCTGTTATCTTCATTGGAGTGTATGTCCCTCCTTCTGCTGACGAAGCTGTTGTTTGCGACACCATCCATGCCGCTGTTGATAAGCAACAGTCCAAACATCCCGATGCCCTCATTCTCATTTCGGGTAACTTTAATCATGTTTCTCTGGACTCTATTTTACCCACTTTCCATCAATATGTACACTGTGCCACACGGGAAAATAAAACTCTGGACCTACTGTATGCTAATTCAAAAGATGCATACAGAGCCACTGCCCTGCCCCCCTGGGATGGTCTGATCACAATCTGGTGCTTTTAACACCTCAATACGTTCCTGCTGTGAGGAGGCAGCCCATCTCAACTAAATCAGTGCACATGAGGAGCATTGAGGCTGGCATAGCCTTACAAGACTGCTTTGAAACTACAGACTGGGAAGTACTCTGTAAGCCTCACGGGCAGATATCAACAGCATCAAAGACTGCATCACTGACTACATACATTTCTGTGAGGACTCCATCAACCCTACACAAACTGTCCATTGTTACCCAAATAACAAGCCCTGGATCACCAGCCAGCTAAAGGTGCTGCTAAATAAAAAGAAGCTCGCCTTCAGATCCGGTGATCGGGACGAGTTGAAGAGGATTCAGTGGCAGCTTAAAGTTCAGCTTCAAGAAAAGAAATATGCCTATAGAAGGAAGCTTGAAGCTAAACTCCAACAGAACAACACTTGTGAGGTTTGGAAGGGAATGAAGGCCATCACAGGCTTCAACAATAAAGCCAAACTGCGGGATGGTGGTGTAGATAGAGCCAACGAGCTGAATTTGTTTTTCTATAGATTTAGCGATGCACCCCTTACTGGCCCTCCTCTCACTACTCCTGTTCTCACACCTCCCCTGAACTTCAATTTGCTAACTCCTTCTCTTTTACCTGCCACAGTGGTTTCTTTCCCCCCTCACCCACTTCCACCCCCACTGAGAAAGCCAGCTCGGTGTGTCTGACACCTGGACATGTAAGACAGCAGCTGGAGAAAGTCAATCCAGCTAAGTCAGCAGGCCCTGACCGAGTCAACCCCTGGGTCCTGAAGACTTGCGCTGCTCAGCTAACTGGGATCCTGCACTCCATCTTCAACCTGAGTCTGAAGCTAGAACGAATACCAGTGCTATGGAAAACATCCTGCATAGTGCCCAAGAAGCCCATCCCATCAGGCTCAAATGACTTCAGACCTGTTGCCCTGACGTCTCAGGTCATGAAGGTCCTCGAGAGACTTGTGCTGGATCAGCTGAGACCACTGGAGCTCCTTCCCTGGATCCTCTACAGTTTGCATATCAGCCCCATGTAGGAGTGAATGATGCTGTTATCTATCTGCTGCATCATGCTCACTCTCACCTGGATGGTGGGAGTGGCACTGTGAGGATCATGTTTTTTGATTTCTCCAGTGCCTTTAACACCATTCAGCCAATTCTGATGAGTGACAAGTTGCTCAGGATGGGTGTCAGTTCATCCATTGTCTCCTGGATCACTGATTACTTGTCTGACAGGCCCCAGTTTGTGCGACTGGGGAGCTCCCTGTCGGATACTGTGGTCAGTGGTGTAGGTGCTCCACAGGGGACCGTCCTGTCTCCTTTCCTGTTCACCCTGTACACCTCAGACTTCCAGTATAGTTCCAGGTCCTGCCACCTGCAGAAATACTCTGACGACTCTGCTGTGGTCGGGTGTATCAGAGAGGGACGGGAATTGGAGTACAGAACACTGATCGCTGACTTTGTGGAGTGGTCTCAGGCGAACCATCTGGTCCTTAATGTGGACAAGACCAAGGAGCTGGTCATCGACTTTAGGAAGAGAGTGACACCGGTGAGCCCATCAAGATCCAGGGCCGGGAGGTGGCAGTAGTGGAGCAGTACAAGTACCTGGGAGTCCACTTGAACAGCAGACTGGACTGGAAGGACAACTGCAAAGCTGTTTACAAGAAGGGCATGAGCAGACTCTTTTTCCTGAGGAAGCTTAGGTCCTTTAATGTGTGCAGCAAGCAGTTGGAGATCTTTTATCAGTCTGTTGTGGCCAGTGCCTTGTACTTTGCAGTGGTGTGTTGGGGGAGTAGCACCAGCAAAAGGTACTCAAACCGGATTGATAAACTGATCCGGAAAGCAGGCCAAACTATTGGCACGCAGTTGGAGGCGTTTGTGTCAGTGAGGGACAGGAGGACACCTGACAAACTGCTCGCCATCATGGACAAGCCTGCCCACCCACTCCACCTGACAATTAAGGGACAGCGGAGCTCATACTCCAACAGGCTCCTTCAACTTCCTTCCCGCACTGCGCGATTCAAGAACTCCTTCATTCCACACTCCATCCAGCTGTATAATCACTCGCCATACAGCAATTGATGACATATTATGTATATATTCGTATATACTGTATGTTCAATTTTTTTATCGCTATATTAGTCTATTTATACCTGCATTGTCCTTTCCATCCTTACACTTTCCATCATTGTAACTGAGTTACTGTGTTGAACAATTTCCCTTGTGGATCATTAAAGTTTGTCTAAGTCTAAGTCTAAGTCAAATTTTTTGTTTAGGGCCACGACTGAAAAAAAATAAAAATAAAATAATTAAGTCGTATGATATGAGAAAAATGTCAGGAAAAAATGTTGATTGTAAGGCAATAATTTTACAACTCTGAAATTGTCATGTTACTATCATAAAACTTGCATTAGAACAAAGATTATCAACGATTTTATCAATGAAAAAACAACAGAATAATCAATATTTTGGCACATTCTCACTAACATCAGTGTGAACAGAATGATTGTGCAAACTGACTGACACAATTTCTGTGTGGGTTTGCTGGATGTTCTAACCAGAAATGTTTTGAACAATGATTTGTTGAAAGACTAATATAAGCCACGTCCACACGTACGAAGGATATTTTCAAAATAGCAGATTTGCCCCTCGAAGGTATTTAAAAAATGTCTATCTACATAAAAATGTGTTCACTGGCTGCCATGTGCATTTTGTCCACTCAAATGGCGGACACACTGTAACACTTTCATGTACAATGGCATGTAAATTATCCTCAAGATTAGCGCACACTTACACAGAGCCTAGAAAACAGCATCATTTTGTATTTATTGCCTGTGCATATTATAAGATCCGTAAGTAATTGCATGTTCTGTTGCTAGATAGTGTTTAAAAACATGAGATAATGCTGCGCATGAATTAAAATGCTCAGTTGACACACTTGCGCCAAAGCCAGAATTTTTTCAAATCTCTACTCTGGGTGGAATTTTTCAAAAACTCAGTTTTTGAGGACAAACAACTAAATATTTGTCCTTTGCACTTTTTAACGTCCAAACATAATGTTACTCTATTGAATGCTGACAAGTCAAACACAAGTGGCGGGTGGAAAACGACCGACCAGCTTGTCTCTTTAGCTCATTGATTGTTTTTGTGGGATTGCCTTCTTGCCAATGTGACTATGGTTGACAGCACGCAGCAGTTGACCAAGCAGCAGTCAAATGTGAGATAAGGGCAAGTTGGTCTCCTCACAGCAATATTAATTACGAACAAGTAGCACAAATACAAAATCCAGACAAGACGAGTCCAGAGCTCCACCCAAATGTAGTTATAAAGGGTACTCACAAAAATCGTTTCACACCTGAATCACAGTTATTTTTATTCTAATTATGAATCAAATACCAATTTTCAAAATGTGATTAAAAAAAAATAAAAACAATTACATTTAAAAAAATGTTTTTTGACCAGTCGTGATGCTGTTACCGTTACAGCGGACATTCCCAGCGAGGCAAACATTAAACTAATCATAATCTTGAAAAAGCCAAATAAAGTAAGTTATTTCATTCTGTTAATGTTCTTGTTTTGTACAAAAAAGTAATTATTGAACATTTTGTTCGTTAATATTACTCCAAAACATGCACCTTATCACCTCAACCCACGTACGCAAGCCCATTGTGACCCCAACCCCCACCCCCATTTCTGAAATTCTAATTTAGTCCCTGCTGAAACGCATAGAAAAATATACATTTTAGAAATATCCATCTTTGTGCGGACATAGCCTATGCGAAATCTCAAGAGCGAGCATTTGTGTGTGTGTGTGTGTGTGTGTGTGTGAGAGTGAATGTCGCCTGTTCCATTCAAATCACATGGTAACCTTCTTGTAATTTGACTTTTTATTTCAGCGTGACCTTAATACTTTGGGGCAATTTTATCTATCCTGCTTTTGTTCTGAAAATTCACTGTCAAAGGAGCAAACATAACAAACGTGTACTAAAACTATATTTGACATACATATGCAAAGATCTGTTGTTGGCAAGGGAGCAGCTGCACTAGGGCACTTAGCTAAGTGCCCTATTTCAAGGGCACACTAGTTTTGTTTTGTTTTGTTGAGGAACAGGAAAGAACATCCCACTCGCCTTCTTAAGGCATATCCTGCTCCTCTAGCCTCTATAAGCCAGCTTGGCCATAATGCCCTTCTTTGTAAATATACTGTACATATAGTAAAGTGAGACATGACTGGGTCACGAGTTGATGGCTGAGGTAAACACGGCAGCTTCCTGGTACTGCAAAATCCTATTATTGGTGACCGGGGCGACTAGAAAATTTCATTCAAGGTGACGCCATCCCATTTGCTGACAGTGAGCCAAAGCCGTCTGCCAACATAAGCTTTGCACTTGAGGGGACATTGTGAACCTGGACAGAGTCTCCACAAACTCCCTCACTGGAAGAGGACTTGTTGATTTCTCCATTATTTTGTTCACACTTATTGTGATTTCTTCTTTCAGTTTTTTTTTCTTCTTCTTGGTTTCATTTGCAGAAGTATGCCAATGCTAGAAAAGCGGTCCATGCCATTAGCAGTGAGGCTAGCTGGTATTTACGAACTGCCATGTTTTGTTCATGCATTAAGAATTATTAAGTGAAAGAGATCATATTTACAGTACAATTCACATGTAATTACACATATACACTCGAGGCAAGAAAATTCACATTGAACTCAGATCAACACTTTTTCCCCTCCTCTCCACCTTCAACATGTATCAAATGAAACATAAGGTCTATCAAAAGTAAACAAAAGGTACTCACAGCTTTTTGAGGGTGATTGTACTAATTCTATGCAGTGAGGGCAAATATACATGGATGCATGCAAAGTTTGTTATTGTGGATGGTAACAAACATGGCACATTTGATTTCTTAAGTTAGTTTGCAAATACAAAGAAAATGACTTTTCTTGCACTGGGCCAAACAGCTGCTCTGACTCAAAGTGAAATAACTAAGAAAAAAAAACTGGTCTATACAGTCTCTTACCTCCTTCATTATTCCTCTTTAGGTGCAAAGTCACCTAAAGTGACACAACCTCACATTTGATGAAAGCAAAACGATTGGCGAAATATCTCCTCATTGGACACAGCTGTTTGGGAATTTAACAATTATACAGGCTGCCGGTTACAAATGGTAATTGTGAAAAATGTACTCTTCTTTAACAGAGGAACTCACTTACAGGGGCGTATGACTTAAAAACAAAATAAAGTAGGTGTACAATCCGCACCTAATCACTGATAAGTGATTTTGAATTTCAGTAAATTAACGGTTAGGTATTTACAAACGTTATCATCTACAAGATGTCAACCTTATGGACCTTTGCATTATATTACCCTCTGACTAGTATTCCATTTTTGGAGACATTTTATGCATTTGCACTGATTACTTATTGTTACTAAATGACTCAGTCCTCAAGTGGAATATCATTTTTTTAAACCACTGGATGGACAAAAGTATTGAGAAACACGTCTTAAGGCTGAAATATGTCTTTGCATCACATAGTTTGCTTTGATGGACAGAGGCAAAGCAAAACGAGCTGTGATTAGTCTGCTTTTTTAGTACGGCATTTCCGGGTTTTACGACTCGTCCGTACTCGGCCTCGACTTACTCACTCACGTTTGCGAACGTCTTCTCCTATTGACAATAAAAGTGACCGGTGTTTCAAAATGATTAGTTCCAGCTCCAACAATGTGGCTTCAGTCGGCATTGTTTACCACCATACTACACACAGTAATCTAATAGCTAATCAACAAGAGTTGTGGTTGCTCACCCAGGAAAAGACTGCCCTCGAGCGTTTTGGCGGAGAATTGCGTGTCACACGTCAAACTACCGTGAAGAGCGATAATCATAAATAGAATGACATTTTTTGGCAAAGTATGTTAAACACACAAGGTATTTGATTCGGTACACTGTGCTCTCTTTGCGTTTTTTTCTTTGTTTCTTGCATAGAACAAACGAATCAAGACTGAAACGAAACTGAAAAAATTATTACTTTGTATTTGTCCAGCTACCGTTACTTTTGAACTATAATTCCCACGCTTTCAACCCTTTATACAATGCTGGGGCTAATTTACACATTTTTCTGGTTCATGAGCTTCACTTGCTGCTAATTAATTTAGCCTTGTCACATTAAAACAAATGCACTCACACAATCAATAAGGCAGCCGTGGAGCACGTAATGGACTCACCCTCGTTTTTAAGAAGAAACAACAAAATGCACAAAACGCAGCCCCAAAGCCAAAGGCGAATGACCCGACCATCGGAAAAGGCAAACAGTTGCCGCATAGAATGGAAATCCACCACCAGTAAGGGGCCTCAAAAGGTCTGACTGCCGCGCACCGAAGACAACAAATTCAGTGGTTTCAACAGGAGAAGGACATAGACAGCGCTCAATGTAAGCTACTGTATGCAGGCACTGTCATACATTAAATTTGTGAATACACACAAGCACCTGTTTCATGTTTCAGTGGTCTCGTTTACACTGCACACCAAATTGTATTTCTTTGCTCTTAAGTGACCCAGATCGGATTTTTTTTGCCAGTCTTAACGCTCCAAAGTGCTTAAAATCTGATCTTTTCGCATCAGATTTAGGCCACATCAGGACACATTGGGGCCACATTGGGACCGGTGTGCGTTTACACTGGAGTCTGATAAAAATCACATTTTACTTGCAGTGTAAACAGTCAGATGGAAAAAATCAGATCCGATTTGGGCCACTTTGGCCTGCAGTGTAAACATAGTCAATGTGTACACCTGCGGCTTATAGACTTGTGGGTACAACTTATATTTATGTGCACTCTATAACCCAGAAATTACTTTAACCACCTTGCTGCAAATAAATACCTTATTGGACTTAAGTGTCATGATTCGTGTGACACTTTTTGTGTTGTTTTCCTGTGTTTAGTGTTTTTGTTCCACTTCCTGTTTTGGTTAGGTCTTGCAGTGACTTGAACACTAATTCTGAGCGCTGTTCTCCACACCTGCTCCTGATTAGTGATCAGGGGATTACCGGCCTATGATAACTAATTAGGAGGGTTTACCTGTCAGTGTCGCGTTCCTTCGCTTGTCTATTGAGAGTAGTCTGAATTAAAAGACCTTATCTGCACGCCTACCATCTCTGCAACCTGACAACACGCCAACAGCAACCATGCGGTTAAGAATATCATATATACTCATCACCTAAGGTAATGAATAAACCCATAATTTGTCATATTTCTGAGTTGGACATGTCGATAAATTCGAACACTACCGCCACCTAGCTGGAGTGTATTGCTCAAGCACCTCACAAGTCATCATTTTAGAAAACACTTAACTTCGTGACCTCGTTCACACTACGGATCAGTTCCGATTATTTGCCCATATACGACCTGCATTGGGCTTTTTCATGTCAACGTGAACAGTGCAAATGCAGAATGTTTCATATCAGAACAAGACCACTTTTGTATGTGTAAATAAATCAAATATATATGCGATGCGTCCTCAATGTGAATGCTCCGGCGCTCAGGTTTCACTCATCTGACCAGAAGAAGGTAATCAAAAAACGATAATCGCCAAAATAGATAGTTTGTATGTGAATGGCCGCATTTAAAACAAACAGTTTTTAGCTATCTTTGCCAGGTCTCCCAATACTTTTATCCAGGTAGTGGTCCTATTTACCTATCTACTTGCTCATACAGATTCCAGTAAGAACCAACATTTTGTCAATTTTGCAATTTGCATTGGACGTCTTGCTGTTTTATTTCTTTCAATTTCTTGTTTAATTTTTCTAGAAACAAAACAATATTGCTTTTGGATTATTAAGGTTCTCTTGATTTAAATTATGATGTTTGGCTCCAAGTGACAGATATTTTGTTAATTTAGCATAAAAATTGTTTTTCTCTTTTGCGCCCCACTGACGAAATGCTCCACAAACAAAGCATGAAAACTACCAAACTGTGGCCTGATATTGCTGACTCTTTTAAATATACATAATTGGTACATTTTTACTGTGGATTAGCTCGAACAAATCACAAAAAGCAATACATCACTCCCTTCCCGGCCCCCCTCCCGCCCCAGTTCCTTTTGCAAACACAAAGATATGAACACTGAAATAAACAATACATAGAGAATACTGAGTGATAAAAATGTACATAGTGCTTTTTTTTTGTTAAATTGAGTAATGCGAACCTTTTGACTCTTATCTCATAATGCCCTAGCTCTAGAACAAGTTCTGACACTCTTTGAAAATCACAGTATTTTTCAAGACAAACTACACTTATCAGCACTTGTTTTTGAACCAAAGCAGACATTAGACCCCGCTTCCTCCCATCACCTGAAAAAACTTGACCGAGAGAAGGGATTTAGAAGTTTTGCGTGGACTCTGGCGCACAAACGTGGCGGGTCAAACATCCCGGTCGATGTCTGGTCGACAGAACGCTACGAATCCCGGAAAAATATGTAGAAATGAAAAATAAATTAGGTTGCTGTACATAGTGGAACCGCAGATTCCCGTGCACCTGGTATCCATGGGCTACATATGGCCCGGGGGACCCAGACAACCACTACTGATTTCATGAGCTGCAGTAGAGAATCAATAAAAAGTCAATGTTGGTATCTTCTCTCCATCATGGGCTTCTCCTCCTTCTTCCATTTTTTTTGTAGCAAAAATATCATGCAGTCTTTTAGTTCCAAAAATCCGCGCTGGGATCTTTACGTCCATATGTTCGTTTCAGGAGGAAAAAAGGAACTTTGAAATTCTTCTCTCGCAATTAATTTTAAACATTCAAGTCATCCTGTTAATACTTTGTACAGCAGAAAAGTCCTTCGGATTGGTGTGTGTGTGTATATATAAATATAATATACTGTATAGAAATATGCATATACATATGTTCAACCTGTATATGTGTATACATATTTTGGAACTGTATCAAAGCCAATTCACCAATGTGCTCTCAAAATATGGCCCATGATTCCTAGTGGGATGCACATCAATTCACATAGTATAACCAGTAAATTAGGTTGAAGAATCCAAAAGTGATGGGAAATATGACCCGGGACCACTTGTCAATGGTGCTTACATCTGACAGGTTTGGGATTTTTAGCTTGAGCTTGGACGAGCGTCGCCGTAGTCGACAGTTGGCCCGGCTTCGCATAGTGCTCCGATCCAGCGAGTGGTGGCTGAAACCATCTCGGGGCGCCATGGGCTTCCTGAATTGGACCCCGGAGCTGTCGAAGGACATGACGGAATTCCGAGAGTCACTAACGCTGCTTCTCACGTCAGAAGGCATCACTTCGTTGTTCATTTCCAGAGTGGAGAGGAGAATGTTGCCGTACGCGTCCACCTGCGACGGAGGCCAAAGACACAAAGCGTCATGTCGGGTTGGGTTTTGGAGCAAAATCCCAAATTTCCCACAGCTATAAAGCTTATCTGACCCGCCAACCCTCACTAAAGCAGGGATGATATGAAATGTTATTTCTGGCATGCAACATTATAGCTTTTGTATTAATAACAAAGGATTTCCCATGATTCCAAAAGAGTTGGGGCAACAATATATGTAGTCATTTACTCAGTATAATACTCATGTTGTATTTTGGATTCTGAATGTGATGCTGGCAACACAATGACAGATACAAGTGCACGTTTATGACTTTTAATACTTTACTTGTTTGTTTTTTTAAGATATAGAAACCGTTATTGTAGAGAGCAATAATTGTTCACTATGGGGTACTAAGTGTCATTGATTGTCCATCCATCCATCCATCCATCTTCTTCCGCTTATCCGAGGTTGGGTCGCGGGGGCAGCAGCCTAAGCAGGGAAGCCCAGACTCTCCTCTACCCATCCACTTCGTCCAGCTCTTCCCGGGGGATCCCGAGGTGTTCCCAGGCCAGCCGGGAGACATAGTCTACCCAACGTGTCCTGGGTCTTCCCCGTGGCCTCCTACCGGTCGGACGTGCTCTAAACACCTCCCTAGGGAGGCGTTCGGGTGGCATCCTGACCAGATGCCCAAACCACCTCATCTGGCTCCTCTCGATGTGGAGGAGCAGCGGCTTTACTTTGAGCTCCCCCCGGATGGCAGAGCTTCTCACCCTATCTCTAAGGGAGAGCCCCGCCACCCGGCGGAGGAAACTCATTTCGGCCGCTTGTACCCGTGATCTTGTCCTTTCGGTCAAAACCCAAAGCTCATGACCATAGGTGAGGATGGGAACGTAGATCGACCGGTAAATTGAGAGCTTTACCTTCCGGCTCAGCTCCTTCTTCACCACAACGGATCAATACAGCGTCCGCATTACTGAAGACGCCGCACCGATCCGCCTGTCGATCTCACGATCCACTCTTTCCCCACTCGTGAACAAGACTCCGAGGTACTTGAACTCCTCCACTTGGGGCAAGACCTCCTCCCCAACCCGGAGATGGCACTCCACCCTTTTCCGGGCGAGAACCATGGACTCGTACTTGGAGGTGCTGATTCTCATCCCAGTTGCTTCACACTCGGCTGCGAACCAATCCAGTGAGAGCTGAAGATCCTGCCAGATGAAGCCATCAGGAACACATCATCTGCAAAAAGCAGAGACCTAAACCTGCAGCCACCAAACCAGTTCCCCTCAACGCCTTGACTGCGCCTAGAAATTCTGTCCATAAAAGTTATGAACAGAATCGGTGACACAGGGCAGCCTTGGCGGGGTCCAACCCTCACTGGAAACGGGTCCGACTTACTGCCGGCAATGCGGACCAAGCTCTGACACTGATTATACAGGGAGCGGACTGCCACAATAAGACAGTCCAATACCCCATACTCTCTGAGCACTTCCCACAGGACTTCCCGAGGGACACGGTCGAATGCCTTATCCAAGTCCACAAAGCACATGTAGACTGGTTGGGCAAACTCTCATGCACCCTCCAGGACCTTGCCGAGAGTATAGAGCTGGTCCACAGTTCCACGACCAGGACGAAAACCACACTGTTCCTCCTGAATCTGAGGTTCGAATATCCGGCGTAGCCTCCTCTTCAGTACACCTGAATAGACCTTACTGGGAAGGCTGAGGAGTGTGATCCCACGATAGTTGGAACACACCCTCCGGTTCCCCTTCTTAAAGAGAGAAACCACCACCCCGGTCTGCCAATCCAGAGGTACCGCCCCCGATGTCCACACAATGCTGCAGAGTCTTGTCAACCAAGATAGCCCCACATTATCCAGAGCCTTAAGGAACTCCGGGCGGCTCTCATCCACCCCCAGGGCCTTGCCATCGAGGAGCATTTTAACTACCTCAGCAAACTCAGCCCCAGAAATTGGAGAGCCTACCACAGATTCCCCAGGCACGGCTCCCTCAAAGGGAGACGTGTTGGTGGGATTGAGGAGGTCTTCGAAGTATTCCCTCCACCGATCCACAACATCTGCAGTCGAGGTCAGCAGAACACCACCCTGACCGTACACGGTGTTTGACAGTGCACTGTTTCCCCTTCCCAAGGCAACGGATAGTGGTCCAGAATTGCTTCAAAGCCGTCCGGAAGTCGTTTTCCATGGCTTCCCCAATTTCCTCCCATGTCCGAGTTTTTGACTCCGCGACCGCTAAAGCCGCACACTGCTTGGTCTGTCGGTACCTGTCCGCTCCCTCCGGAGTCCTATGAGCCAAAACAACTCGATAGGATTCTTTCTTTAGCTTGACGGCATGCCTCACCTCCGGTGTCCACCAAAGGGTTCTAGGATTACCGCCACAACAGGCACCAACTACCTTGCGGCCACAGCTCCAATCAGCCGCCTCGACAATAGAGGTGCGGAATGGTACACTCGGACTCATTGTCCAGCACTTTCCTCGTGACATGTTCAAAGTTCTTCCGAAGGTGGGAATTTAAACTCTCTCTGACAGGAGACTCTCCAAACGTTCCCAGCAGACCCTCACACTGCGTTTGGGCCTGCCAGGTCTGTCCGGCATCCTCCCCCACCATCGCAGCCAACTCACCACTAGGTGGTGATCGGTAGAAAGCTCCGCCCCTCTCTTCACCCGAGTGTCCAAAACATGAAGCTGCAAATCCGATGACACAACTACAAAGTCGATCATGGAACCGCGGCTTTGGGTGTCCTGGTGCCAAGTGCACATATGGACACCCTTATGTTTGAACATGGTGTTTGTTATGGACAATCTGTGACGAGCACAAAAGTCCAATAACAAAACACCACTCGGGTTCAGATCCGGACGGCCATTCGTCCCAATCATGCCTCTCCAGGTTTCACTGTCGTTGCCAACATGAGCGTTGAAGTCCCCCAGTAGGACAAGGGAATCACCTGGGGGAGCACTTTCCAGTACTCCCTCGAGTGTATCCAAAAAGGGTGGTTACTCTGAACTGCTATTTGGTGCGTAAGCACAAACAACAGTCAGGACCCGTCCCCCTACCCGAAGGCGGAGGGAAGCTACCCTCTCATCCACCGGGTTGAACTCCAACGTACAGGCTTTGAGCCGGGGGGCAACAAGAATTGCTACCCCAGCCCATCGCCTCTCACTGCGTGAAACGCCAGTGTGGAAGAGAGTCTAGCCCCTCTCGAGAGAACTGGTTCCAGAGCCCTTGCTGTGCGTCAAAGTGAGTCCGACTATATCCAGCCAGAACTTCTCCATCTCGCACACCAGCTCAGGCTTCTTCCCCCCCAGCGAGATGACAGTCCAGGTCCCAAGAACTAGCTTATGTAGCTCATGTAACCACTACACAATCACATACTGATTGTGTAGTGGTTAATCCTGACTGAGCTTGGTTCAGTCCCCAGTCAGTGATAGTTGTTAGTCTATATGTACCCTAATTGAAAGCCGACCAATCCACAGTCTAGTACACTGGGATAGACTCCAGCTGGCCGGAACTCGCAACAGGATAGACAACTGAGGATGGATACTTAAAGAGGAACCATACTTTTTTGGGAATTTTGCCAATTTACCTATGCCAATTTGAGGCGGCATAGCTCGGTTGGTAGAGCAGCCGTGCCAGCAACTTGAGGTTGCAGGTTCGATTCCCGCTTCCGCCATCCTAGTCACTGCCGTTGTGTCCTTGGGCAAGACACTCTACCCACCTGCTCCCAGTGCCACCCACACTGGTTTAAATGTAACTTAGATATTGGGTTTCACTATGTAAAGCGCTTTGAGTCACTAGAGAAAAGCGCTATATAAATATAATTCACTTCACTTCAATCATTCACAATTCTTATGAGACAAGAACATTCTATTCTAATTTATAATCAAAGCTGCGAGCAGCGTTGAGAAATATATAAATTAATATTGAAAATATATATATATATATATATATATATATATATATATATATATATATATATATATATATATATATATATATATTCATATATACATACTTCATAGATTTACTGTTACAAGTGGCCCTCTGAAGGCAGTCATACTGTGATGTGGCGCTCAATGAAAACCAGTTTTAGACACCCCTATAGTAATCTTCTTTCAACAGTATTGCCTGCATCACATTCAGAACAAGTGGCTATTCACAAAAACGTTTGTGATTATGAATCTCTGACACTTTTTTTGTACTTTAAATTAACTATTTAGTACCCTCCAACTTTTCTGAAGTCACAGTTAAGCAACTGAGTCATAGTGAGGTCTGGCCTAAAGCTTATATGATTTCTAAATACATGTACCCCAACTTTTCTTTGTTCCTCGAGATACAGATTTCTTCGCTGTGTAAATGACCTGAAGGTGTTGGTTTGAAACGGCACGGAAATGGAGTCCTTGCAATGTGAAAGAAAAATGAAGAGAACATTTAAACGACTATCAGTACTGGCAAATAAGCATATTTTCATTCAATTACACAATGCATTAACACATACAGAAGCTTAGCATTAATATTCAACACACAGCAATAGGAGGCGTCATTCAGTCCCACCATTTTAACCTAAAATGTAATCACTAGGCCTCTGCATGCTCTATTTTGAAGTTGTTAATACAAGGTAGCAGGCCGAGAATGAATGAAGCCTACAGTATGGTGACAACCACCTCAATAGGAAATGAGAATGTTTACGCCACTGTTGGGCTCGATTAATTGCTATCTCAATGAAAACGGGCTCAGTTCGATAAAAAGCAATCAGTGCTTGAGAGAAACGCAATGGATGATGGTTGGTGAATGCATATTGGGCTGTCCAGGTACTGGCATACGCTTTCTTCGGGTAAAAGTATCAACTACTAATAGCTGTTTAAAATATTCAAAGTGTGTTTTTAGCGTGAAGTATAGTGCAGTGGAATATAACAGAGGCGGCAGATGAAGATGCAAACCTGTTCCCTCAGGCGCTTCTCCTCGTATCTTGTGCGCTCATTGTTGACTTTGTTCAGCCTCTCATTGATTTGCTTCTGTTGCGCCGGGCCCCGGCCAAAGAACACGTAATTTACAAAGGCATATTCGAGCAGGGCCAGGAACACAAACACAAAACAGCCCATGAGGTAGACATCGATGGCTTTCACGTAGGGGATCTTTGGGAGAGTCTCCCTCAGGTGGGTGTTAATTGTTGTCATGGTGAGCACCGTTGTCACACCTGAATGCAATAGCACACATAAACAGGGAACTTATTACTAAAACACATTTCATCATTGACTGTCTTACACAATTTTTTATGAATATCGAAGTCGTCTGATAAAAGTCACTTTGAAAAAAGTTTATATCAAGGGTAGTTATCCAATACAGTCGTACCTCAACTTAAGAGTGTCTCAATGTGAGTGTTTTGAGATAAGAGCTTAAGTTGTACGCACAAATTTGAGTTACAAGCAAACTCACTGGCATTAGGTCATAGCTAGAGATCGACATACCGTATTTTTCGGATTATAAATCACAGTTTTTTTCATAGTTTGGCCGGGAGTGCGATTTATACTCTGGAGCGATTTATGTGTGAAATTATTAACACATTACCGTAAAATATCAAATAATATTATTTATCTCGTTCACGTAAGAGACTAGGTGCATATCAGCAACCGAAACCATCCTATCCGGATTGAGAAAGGCTGGAATATTTGGAACGGCAACTGACGATGACTCTGACGTAAGCGACGTACCAATAGAAGAGGAAGCGGCGCATTGTCTACCTTTGGAGTTGGCAGAGTTGTTTAGAAGCGACACAGAGGAAGAAGATTTCATCGGATTTAGCAATTAGGAGTGACAGATTGTTTGGTAAACGTATAGCATGTTCTGCATGTTATAGTTATTTGAATGACTCTTACCATAATATGTAACGTTAACATACCAGGCACGTTCTCAGTTCGTTATTTACGCGTCATATAACATACACTTATTCAGCCTGTTGTTCACTATTCTTTATTTATTTTAAATTGCCTTTCAAATGTTTATTCTTGGTGTTGGATTTTATCAAATACATTTCCCCAAAAAATGCGACTTATACTCTAGTGTAGGGCTGGGCGATATATCGATATACTCGATATATCGTGGGTTTGTCTCTGTGCGATATAGAAAGTGATTATATCGTGATATTCGAGTATACGTTCTCACGCAGTTGCTTTTAGCTGCGGGGCATTAAACTTTCTCACTCTTTCCTGTCTCTCCTTCTCACAGAGAGTTAAACAAGCGCACCTTCTTACATACGTCACATACTGTCACGTGAGCAACGTGACAGTATGTGGAGCGAGAGGTAGCGACATGGTAACGTTAGCTGTGATGCTAACAGATAACGTTGTGGTTTGAGTGGTAGTACGAGAGAAAGAAGGTGCGAATCTGGTAACAAATGGAGGAATAATTAATTCCCAAGAAAAACAGCACGGGGTCCATCGTCTGGCGGTGGTTTGGCTTCAAGCGGGAATATGTCTTTACATGTCAACATCTCCGTTCGGTGCCACACCAACTAAATGCCGAAGCAACTATTTCCACATCAACACCGTATGACATATACTATTTGATATGCAGCTCATTTTTATGTGACACATATTGAAATATCTTGTGTGTCATCATGCACAAAAGTGCACTTTATTTGTTTTAAACTATTGTAGTGGTGTTCTGTACAAAAAGTGCACTTTAATTTAGTGTTGTTTTGAAATGTCATCATAGTGACATCATTCACAAAAGTGCACTTATAGCTTGTTTTAAAATGTCTCGGACAATCTTGCACTTTCTGTTTTGGAAATGACATGAATGTTTGTGCCACTGCTTAATAACTGTTTAATAAATACAGTTTTGCTAAATTGACTTAGTTGTGATTTCCCTCTCTGCATGAAAGTTTAAAAAAGAGCATATATTAATGCAGTATGAACAAGAATGTTTTAATGTAGACACATAGAACCATCATACTGCTGTGATTATATGTATCAAGTGTTCATTCAAGGCTAAGGCAAAATATCGAGATACATATCGTGTATCGCGATATGGCCTAAAAATATCGAGATATTTAAAAAAGACCATATCGCCCAGCCCTACTCTAGTGCGACTTATATATGTTTTTTTCCTTCTTTATTATACATCTTCAGCCGGTGCGATTTATAATCCAGAGCGATTTATAATCCGAAAAAAACGGTAACTTTGTTTTCCAACCATGGGAAGGAAGAAAGTGAGTGTGAAGGACAGTGCTGAGAAAAAGAAGTGAATGATAGCCATTCAAAAAAAAAAAAGGCATCAACAAAAACATGACCATGTAGCCAACTTGAAGAAGCAATTTGAGCGTATCACTGCAGGTCTGCACACTACTGAAGCAGAATGAGTCTAATGTCAACCTAGGATGTTAAAATAGTACCGTAGGAAGGGGATTCATATAGCCCCATCCGTCACGGTTTACCTGACACATGAAACGTCACAATTTGGTGGGGTGGGCTTGTGTGTTTTGTGGCCTGTCCAATTTTTCCCACAGCGTTAGTTGCTATGTAAAGTTGCACTTTCCATCATTTTTAGCAAACTGCATTACAAAATGATAAACCCCACGCCCCCCCTCTTCCTTTCACGCGGGCTCATATGAGTCCCTTCTCTACTGTAACTGGTGGACACTTAGTAATGAAAATATGAAACTGCTGATGGTGTGTTTGACAGAGAAGCAGCTGGAAGGAGATATCATAGCAGTCCACTCTTCAAGGTCAATATAAGCGTTGCAAAAATTAATCGGTACGAACCGAAAACCGATTTGATTACACCGTTTAAAAGTATAGCCATTTTTAGCGATTGGAAAGCAGCGGTAAATAATAGCGGCTGCACGACTAATCTAAACACCCATCTTGTGACAGCATGAAGACACTCAAGCAGGCGAAGTGGGAGCTAGGGATGCTAATGCTAGCGGAGCTACCAACAGGCAAGACAATGACACTGATTTGAAATACTTCCAGCCCCAACTTTGCCACAACTCTCACAGCATCTACTGCACTGTTCATTGTGCTCAAGATAAAGACCTAGCTCAGGGGTCAGCAACCCAAAATGTTGAAAGAGCCATATTGGACCAAAAATACAAAAAAAAATCTGTCTGGAGCCGCAAAAAATTAAAAGCTATATTACATACAGATAGTGTGTCATGAGATATAAATTGAATTAAGAGGACTTAAAGGAAACTAAATTACCTCAAATATAGCTACAAATGAGGCATTATGATGCAATATGTACATATAGCTAGCCTAAATAGCATGTTAGCATCGATTAGCTTGCAGTCATGCAGTGACCAAATATGTCTGATTAGCACTCCAACAAGTCAATAACATCAACAAAACTCACCTTTCATGCACAACCTTAAAAGTTTGGTGGACAAAATGAGACAGAAAAAGAAGTGGCATAAAACACGTCCTCGAAAGTCGGAGAAAGTTATACATGCAAACAAACTACGGTGAGTTCAAGGACCGCCAAAATTAGTAGGACAAAACGGCGCTCGCCAAATACTCGAATCAGTGAAGCATGTTTAATATAAACAGTGTGCTTTATAACAATTAGGGAGGTTTGTGTCATGTTTGTCCTCCTACAGAAACCATATTAAAACAAAAATAGATTTTTTTTCCCCCCCTCATCTTTTTCCATTTTTCATACATTTCTGAAAAAGCTCCAGAGAGCCACTAGGGCGGCGCTAAAGAGCTGCATGCGGCTCTAGAGCCGCGGGTTGCCGACCCCTGACCTAGCTGCACAGTAAGCAGAACGACACTTATAAAAGTATTTGAGCTCTACCCTAAATCTACTGTTTAGTTTACGTGGTGGCACTTGATTGTATCTTGCAGTTGTGCTACTGTGGTGTTATAACACCTCTGCTTGATGCACAGCTTGCTTTTCTCTGTATTTTATTGATGATACCTGAGAACACAACAGTAAAAACATGGTAGCTTTTCCAAAAGTGTTTTGTTTACATCTTTAATTCGTAAAGTTTATGGATTGCAATGCCTTAAAGTTGATGGTTCTATTTGCTCTTAATTAATACCAGAACCGCCTGTTTTGTCTGTGTCTAACAAATAAACACATGACATTATTCTTACACGATACATGATTAATGCATTAAATCAAAGTATTGTTAGTAAGTCGTACGTTAACCCATCTATGTAGATTCATATCGGATCGCCATTTAAGGTACAGATGCACACCCCTAGTAAATGCTGTACATTATTATTACATGACTTTATAAAACTACTTTGGTTGTTAGTAGTACATCTATTGTATTGTTTTTCATATATCTAAAATATTGTTCATAAAAGGCAATGTTACATGTTTATATTGTGCTCTTTTAAGGGACTGGGCAAGCGTCAATTAGATTGAATTCAATGATTTTATTGGGCGGCATTCAATTGAGAGAGCTCCATCACATAACTAATTAAATGCTCGTAAGTCGAGGTACTTTTGCAATCTATTCAAAATAATAGTTCTGTTTACAACATGCAAATACACACGGAGAATAATAAAAAAAAAAACATGTATATGTTTATCATTCCTATTGTGGTTTATTTATGTTGTCTTTTAATTCAATATGCTTAAACTTGCTTTTCATATAGTTTCATATAACACAGCAGTGGCGTGCAGTCAAGAAAGGCAGATCAGGTATAGCCCCACACAAAAAAAACGAATAATGAGAATACTGTATAGTCAGTTGAACTGTGTTATAAATGTATTTTCTGTATATATTTTTTTATTTTATTTTAACACTTACTTAAAAATCCCTGATCAAATACAGGGCAGAAACCTGAGATGACTGCATACTCCTTCATAAACTGGGATGGATTGAGCGTGTCAGCTTGTGTTTGTCAGCATGATATTAGCAAAAATATTTATTACAAAACAAGACTTGTGATGTTTTTAAAGTAAATGAGGCATGGTAATTTTTGCTAATCCGACAGTAAACTGCAGAGAAATGTCATACTGTACACAGTGAGACACTCAGTACCACCGTGGGGAGGGCGTACGTGAACTAGCAGGTGCTAGCATCTTTATACAACTAAAATAAAATAAGTAGGACTTTTGCAACAAAGTAAATGATTCCAGTGATTCCACTGCTCCCCTCACCTCCCAGGGGGTGAACATGGGGATGGGTTAAATGCAGAGGATACTTTCACCACATCTAGTGTGTGTGCGTGTGACTATTTAACGGTAACTTTAATTCCTAGAGAAGGCCAATGATATGTACCTATTTTACAAATATGTATCTCTTAATAAGCAACCAGTATCAATTAACATTAGTAAAATAAGGTGAAAAAAAATAAAAACGTGAAGCTTTTTTATTTTTTAGAATTTTGCCTATCATTCACAATCATTATGGGGGACAAGAACACGTATGTCTTTTTTGGGGGGAATTTTAAAGATAATAACAAACACTTTGAAGATGCGGCTAATAGGAGTCACAATTGTAGCCTTCAAAGACCACTAAAACAACTTCAAAACCCTCCATCAACGTTTTATATATACACTACAAGTCTATATATAATGTAGTAACAGACAATATTTACCGTATTTTGATCATTTAAATCAAGGCCAGAAATAATTCTTCTTATTTCCGTTTCTATAGCAGCGCACATCCGACAATGTGTGTTCCTACTTCTGGATACAAAACGCTTGTGTGTTCTAATCATGGCAGACTTGGTAACAAACAATGAAGATGACTATTTTGGAGAAATGAGGATTCATAACCTTATCTTTTTGAATCTGAATTTATGGAGGATGAAGTACTACTTCCAGAAGCTAGCACAAAAGAAGAGTGTGACGTGAAATGAAGCCGATAGAGTGAGGTGAAAGTGAATCTAAGTTACAAAATGTGGAACTTGAAGCCAAGCAATTTCGACATAAATGAAGTGCTTACCCATAATTAACCAGAAAAAAAATGTCCCTGGCCAGCTTGACCAAACAGACAACTGTTCATCGAGTCACACTTGATATTGATCATTAACACACAGCACGTCATGTGTGTATCATGACAGAGAGCATATACACTGTCTGGCTAGCTGTGTACAGATACTGTAATATTGTACATGTTTTTCAGTCTGTACAGATTAGTGTCTGTCGCATTGTGCTGTGCATTACAAACTCAAACGCGTTTCGTGCTGACGTATGAAATACGTTTTTTTAATGAAGACACATAACCGAACCGAGAGGGATGAGTTGCTTAATACTGTAGTGCAACAGTGTTTCTAATGGTCTGCTTTTATTTGGAAGGCCTGACTTATTGGACAACAGGATGAGCTGACCAGAAGCTGTGTTACTCAAGCAAGATAATTTGAATATGTTTAGATATCATTTTATGGGTTGTTTTTCGTGAAAGTATCGGAACTGGAATGGTAAAATCCCCACGGAAAACTGGAGGGTTGTTCAAAATGTTAACAGGTGTTCAAAATGGATCCCTACATGTCAGTCAGATGCTAACTCAGACAAGAAAATTATTGATTATAGTGAACAATGTCTAAATACACATTGAATGTTTATTATTCATGTAAAGTGGTAACTTGGCTCACGACTGTCCAAGCTCACAAGTTTTTTGGTATACAAACTGTCGGCTAATTGTTATGGTTTATGTGGTGATGTGTTAGGAGCCTCCACACAGATGGTTGCCATAAGATCCCACCAAAACATCGAGTCTCATTATAGTTAAACACCGGACATATTGCTTGCTAGTATTTTTTTATTTATTTGGTTATTCCATTTGGTTGGTTATAACCCGGTGCGCCTAATGTACGGAGTAATTTTGGTTGTGCTTACCGACCTCGAAGCTATTTTATTTGTTACATGGTGAAATGATAAGTGTGACCAGTAGATGGCCGTCACACATAAGAGATACGCATAGACTTCAATATGATGGCAGTCACACACAAGAGATATGTGTAGACTGCAATATGACTCAAGTAAACAACACCAAAATGTGTTCCATTGAAAATAAGGAACATTACACACGGCGCTCAAAAATCAATAAAAATAATTTAGTTTGACTTTGGTAAGCTATGAAGCCACACCGCTTTATGGATTGTACTGTGCTTCAACATACGATTATTATTATGGGGTGTGTATGTATAAGGTAAGACATATTATCTGGCATTTTGTTTCGCAATATTATGCAAAAGCAACTTTTCTTACCTTCTGGTACCTGCTGATCTGTATCTGGGACCTGCATAAGTCCTGAAAATTTGTGCGGGTCCGCCTTTGTAGTCTGTGCCGACACCGTAGCCGATATACTTCTTGTTTTTCTCTATCTTCTTGTTATGGGACATTCATTTTCCGCTGTTGCCATTTCTAATATAAAGTAGTGTAAAGTTCTTACTTTTATTTGTCAGTAAAATCGCCATGAAAGCGCTAAAACATACCGGTGTAGTGAGTTAACATTAATTAACATTGGGGCAGTATAGCTCGGTTGGTAGAGCGGCCGTGCCAGCAACTTGAGGGTTGCAGGTTCGATTCCCGCTTCCGCCATCCTAGTCACTGCCGTTGTGTCCTTGGGCAAGACACTTTACCCACCTGCTCCCAGTGCCACCCACACTGGTTTAAATGTAACTTAGATATTGGGTTTCACAATGTAAAGCGCTTTGAGTCACTTGAGAAAAAGCGCTATATAAATGTAATTCACTTCACTAATTCACTTCACAATTATCCAAGGAACTTTAGTTATTAGAAAGTTCCGGGACACATTTCCGGCGTTGTTATTGCATGAGTGAGCCACAGATGAGGAGATGCTGCTCTCTTATTGATTTAAGTAAAGTCTGAATGTCATTAAAACAGTTAGTTTCATCTTTTGACACTTCTTCCACTCCCATCCTTGCTTGCTACAAAGATAACGGAGAAAAGACGCTGCCGAAGGTGAGCCACATAAATAAAACCGCCCACAAAACGCCGCATCCTGATGAGACTGTCAGAAAGCGGCTTGAAGATGGTCTGTAAAACATAATCTATGCAACATTTTCACCAAAGAACCACCATTACATGTTATGTAGACCACAAGGAAGTGTTTTACATTCAGAAAAAAAAAAAAAAAATATGACCCCTTTAATGCTATAATCCTCCTTGTGTATGAAAATAGACCTGACTAGACCCGCTCATCGGCAGTGCGCCTTATAATCCGGTGCACCCTATGGTCCGGCAAATACGGTATTTCACAGAGTATATATCTGCGGCTTATAGTCCGATTCGGCTAATGAATAGAAACATATTTTTTGCTTCTCAAATTTAGTGGATGCATATTATACACCGGTGCGCTCTGTAGTCCGAAAAAATGTGGTAATGATAATATGCAAAAACCACACGTTGCAAAAACAGGTTGCGTTGCACCATTTAAATGGTGACACTTAGAAAAGGTGTATGTGGTTCCTCTGGTAGTGATTTGATTAAAATTGGACCAATTAGACCTTTTCCAATATTTAATGGCAATGACTTACCCAGGGCCACCCGAGCTGCAGAGGCATCATAATTGATCCAGAAAGAGACCCAAGAAAGAATGGTGATCAATATGGAGGGCATATATGTCTGCAAGATGAAATATCCAATGTTCCTCTTAATCCTGAAACTCAGCGAAAGTCTGGGATAAGAACCTGTAAGCAGAAACAACCACAGCATGGATAAGATCAGGGAAGAGTCAAAAAAAAAAAAAAAACAAGAGGAAAAGTGTTAAGGGCTCCAAACTGTGCACTTGACAACGTGCATGGTAGTCATTTCTCCGTTTGTTCAGATGGAGCACTTAATTTCCCCAAAGCGATTGATTCCTTTCCAGGGACAAGTTTGATTCCAATTAAACATGGCACAAAGTCGCAAACACAGCAGATTTTTCTGCAAGCCCCTATCTCAGCAGGCCGCTCCAGCATCCCTCTGAGACTTGTCACAGAGAGCTGCTCGCTGTTTCCTTCCCTTTCCTTCTGTCCTCTAAACATTACTGAAAGGCCATTTTAAAAGGTGATTGCAATGCATGGCTGCACACTAAAGGACAAAACACATCGCTTTAAAGCAACGGAGTCACTCATTTTCGTGGATATTTTGCTGAGAAATGTCAAATAGTTGTACTAAAACTTCTCTTTTATTGCAGTTAGATTCAAACAAGCAGGGAAATAAAATGCTGATGCAAAAAGCAGTAAAAGCAACCATGCAGGATCTCACTGCTTCAGCTATATGGACTTATTTATAGTTTGGAAGCTGGACAGATTACTTCAAGAATAGGTAAATCTAAAACATCTGGCGTTTTATTGCAAATTTGTCTCCAAAGATAAGTTTTAATCTTTCAGAGCGTTTTGTTTGACGCAACCCCACATTGACAAATGACCTCATCATTTTCAGATTGGTGTAAATCTTTTAATGAATCAATATGTTTTGCATATGCGCTTCAACAAATGGGAGACAAACCCTCGCCAGTCACCAGCGTACGTTCAAGATTCATGCCGGCAATAAATGTTCATAGATTTCACTTAACTCAAACACTAGAATTACAATTTATCTCAGCTATTGTCAGGATGCCTATATGCTATCTGCAATGCAATAACATTGGCACATTTACATAAAATGAAAACATCACATTATTTGGCTCTTTTTCTCCTCTATACACCCTTGCAGTAAGCCACAATTCGAAATGTGGTTTTTGCAATATGCCATAATAACCAAATGGTAGACTTTGGCCAAAGTCAAATTGTTAACAAAAGTGAAGAGTTACTTCCAAGTTCATGCAAAATATTGCAATTTCAATTTACACCGTTGCATCACTGAAGTACTTCCCGTTTCCCGGAATCCATTGTGGCGCTTGTTGCATTCACAGCGGAACCTCAATTTTCGTAAACCTCATCCTATGTAGTTGTTGATTAATGAACCACGGTCAGAATGAACATATGCAATGGTGTGCGAACCTTGTCTCAGTGTACGAATGTTTAACCACCCATGCAGCGCTGAAATGTTGTGCTCAGTAGCACAGCGTTTGTGGGTAGGCTAATAGACCTGTGTGCTTTTAAAGTGTTTTTTAGCCCTTTTAGCCCATTTTTCTAGTTTTACTCATTTCAACAGTCTAAAGAAATCAACGGACAAGCGAACAATTCCGGAAGTATTTACACCGTTGTTGACACTACTGCTTCCTTCTCCCCCTTTCATCTGCTGCATACCAAGAACACTAACCAACAAGATGGAGTGGATTTTATTTTGAATTCTTAATTTTTTTTGCAATTCGGCTGTTAATATTCTAGAAATTTGTGATTTCAAACTGAGTGCACAACAGTACTAGTGACAGTGTGTGTGCGTGTCAGCAGAGCAGCTGAAAATGAGCAGGAACATTCAGCTAGTTGTTGTTTTGATTGTGTTAGTAAATATAACATTGATTAACTTCTTGTTGTGTTTCTTTGATATACAATACTGTATAGCACATTGTATTGTGTTCAAAGTGTACAAACATTTACTACAACATGGATTTGTATCGAGGCTGTAACCCATTATTAATGTTTACATTGTTTTTTGCTTCACTATACACACTTTATTTAAAATCTCTCTTCAAGAACCACTTAATTTCCTAATTCGAGGTTCAACTGCAGCTGTTGCTAAAGTTACAAATCACTGTTGTTTGTCATTCTCTTTAGTAGTATAGTAGTTGTGTATGTGCTATGTGCTGTGGTGTCAATGTGTTTGGACTTGATATTTGCCTTTTTGAACAAATCGGCGATCGGCTGATCTTAATTTAACCACAGCTGTGTATCAATGCTTTACATGGCTAAAGATTGTACTCACGGGCAGGGCTGTAACTATGATTTGACAAATACCGAGGTCAAAAATTGGTGGTCCAAGAGAAGCTTTGAAGGGCTAAAATCATGAGTATGCCAGTACCATATAAATAATGTTACCTTGAGCAACACAAATAATTTCCAGAATAACAAAAGCTTTAATTGAGGTAGAACTATCACGTGTTATATTATCTAACACAGTGGTTCTTAACCTTGTTGGAGGTACCGAACCCCACCAGTTTCATATGCGCATTCACCGAACCCTTCTTTAGTGAAAAATAATATGATGTTTTTTTTCAAATTCAAGACAAAGTTGCATGTTTTTGGTAACACTTTAGTATGGGGAACATATTCTAAGTAACAAAGACTTAATTTAGAGTTATTTGGTTAGGGTTAGGGTTAGAGGGTTAGGGCCAGGGTTAGAGGGTTAGGGTTACAATAAGGTCATGCCAAATAAGGCATTAATAAGTACTTAATAATGACTAGTTAAGAGCCAATATGTTACTAATTTGCATGTTAATGAGCAACTTATTAATGGTGAATATGTTCCCCATACTAAAGTGTTACCATGTTTTTTTTACCGGTGCACAAAATGAACCGTGCATGAACATCACCTTGTTCAAAGAACAAAACCAACACAGTGCATAAACTCACAACAAATAACACACCTGCAAATCAGTGTGAGTTCTGCTGTTGCCGTATCCATAAAGCCAATAGGGAGAAGTTTTTATTTACACGATGAGTCGGGTGTGTCTTAACCTCCGCCGAACCCCTGAGCCCGACTCACCGAACCCCTAGGGTTCGATTGAACCCAGGTTAAGAACCACTGATCTAACATCTTTGACTATCAGCATGATTTGGTGACAGTCCACTTTTTTTTATTAATATGCTGAAATTTAGTGTATTAAATCATTTTAACATCATTAAAACATAAAATATAAACCTTACTGTATTTTCAACTATGAGCAGGGACTAAACCCACGACCTTCTGTATGGCAACTGGGAATTAATGACGTTGCCATAAGGCAAGGTTGTTACCATATTCTTATCAGTGACAGAGCACGATATGGCCAGGAGTACGTTTGGGGTGAAAAAAATTATGCAGCGCCTTTTCATCGAATAATTTACATTTGACATGTGATTCTTTATGCAAAACGGGCTCCCCACAGATCGCAAAGACAACACACAGCTAAGTTTAGGGCAGGCGGGTTTGACCTATGTGAGCAGAAACTGGCTGACATGACAATGGTATTTTCCCGACAGCGTTTAGCATCACTTTCATTAGGTTAAAGCAACATTAGTTACGTCAGTATAATTTAATTGTAAGGTTATGTTGACAGCACATTTCGGATCAGATGATGTTTATGGTAAAAGTGGACTACATTGTGTTACGTTGCTGGAGTTGTAGCCGGCTGTGCATGATCAAATATTGTATATTGTGATAGGATGATCTACCGCAAAGTGATGTACAGTGCATACGATGACCTACATAAAGTACATCTGCAGTCACTTAAAAAAAATACAGAGGACATGACCTCTGTGTCCTTAATGGTAGCTACGACCATGCTTACGTGAAGACACAATTACACTTCCATATTCTTTGTTACACACATGCAGAAGTTGCATGAATTCCAGGGAATGCGTGTTTTGCCAAAACAAATTAGAGTGCAAGCTACAACAAACGCGTCATCTATCCACAGTGCGAATCTGCTTCTAAGAGACCAACCCTCACCACCATGGCAGAAAATAGACAGTTTATTTCAAGTATTATCACAGGAGAACTAGAGGAAAATTAATATCTAAGCATGCCACACACACACACACACACACACACACACACACACACACACACACACACACACACACACACACACACACACACACACAGCAAATCTTACCTGTACTGAACCTGACATCCCTGGACACCAAGCGAATGTCCACAATGGAGAATTGAGGTAACTCCAACTTGTCGACCCCTGTCACAGCACTGTCCCCTCCTTGCCAAAAGAACACAATGTCATCCGTGGTGTATCCGTCTATCGAACAACCCAGCAAGACATGGGAAAAGAAAGAAAAAATTGGTTAGAAAAAAGTATTTTGAAAATAACCATGAAACAGGATTATGTTGCCAGTGCAAGACAAGAGTTTGGGCAAATAGTGGAGGGCCCTCTGACGAATGACGCTCTCTACTGTAAAATCATTCAGATCTGAACAGATAGCTTGACTTCTGGAGAACATTGCACTGAGAAACGATATTACATCCTGGAATGACTTCATGGAGACATTTGTTATTCCCACACAAAACAAAACTGTGAGCAAAAAACGTCTGATGTGGTTACTCACTTTGGAACTAGAGCAGACATTCTGTGTCTGACCTGCCACCCACACATAAAGCACACCACCAACACACAGTTTTGTTGCTACTCACCATTGGTTGTAGCTTATGGACGCTTGCAACACTCTGTCTGCTGTATTTAATGATAACCAAGAAACACTTGCATTGCTTTTATTTTGCCTGTTAGTCAGTTTTATAATTTTACCTAGTCAGGTAGCTTGGGAGAAAATAGATAATGCAACTTGCCTGCCTGGAGAGCAACAGAATAACCTAAGCTAGCAGTGATAATAGAATCAGACAAATTTCTCATTGAAAAAGGGGGAAGGAACAGAAATGAAAACTTTTGCAAGAGACTGTTTATTAAAATAACATAGCAGTTGACTGTTCTAGTCTTTCTAATCGGCCCCCTATGGTTAAATTTTTAAGTCCTTAAACGCATCACTTTATCGCCTTTGTCAAAATTGTGCTGATGAAAAACTATACATGCCTCAGTCCCAGTTTCATGCATGGTTATATGTCGATCATGAAGTAATCATTAGTTGCAGTAAAGTGATTAGTTCGTGATGGACTAGTTCCTTGTGCACACATTGGTAAAGTATTTACGTTGGTTTTTATCCCTCATGTACAATCAAACATGTTTATTATGTTTACTTTCCACTTTTTCTCAAATTATTATTATGAATAATTCCTTTTTACCTGGCCATTGTATTGCATTTAAGGGTAATTACTAATTCAAAGGTGGCTCGGTTTTTGCACGTCCACTTTTTCGTATGATCCTTTTTTTGGACAACATTTTTCACTGTAAAGCGTCTCGCCTACCGTACAGCGCGTGACAAACAAGTCAGTTTGCAGGTGTATTGTTCCGTGTAACTGGGTACCCAAACAAAGAGGTACGGCTGCAAAAAAAAAATAGCTGTGAGTGATAAAGATTGTGAAAACCACTATTGAGTTCAAGAATACGTTGTCGCAAAGTACAAATGTTGCGGCGGTTTGACTCTACTCTCCACTACATCCTGGCCGTCTTTGTCAACGAAAGTCTTCAATTCTGTAATTGCATTACTGTGGAGAGGTTTGTCAACGACATTCAAATTGCCATCGTGACATCAAATACTAAACGATTTAGCGAGCCTGAAATTTCCATCGCACTTTGCCTACTCCAAAATCATGTGGCCTTTTCCTCACAGTTTCTGTCATTACAGTGTAATATTTATTGTTACCTGTGGAAATGCCACCATGATACAACATTTGTAATATAATCCTTAAACAAAGTAACAGTGAAACTCAATGTATTAATCACTGAACGGAGAACTGGGGGTGGGATTAAATAAATTATCTTCTTCCCATTCCCTTTCAGGCAAAACTGGATCATCATGCTTACATACTGTACATTACCTTTTGCATTATAATAATTTATATTATTATGTGTTGTCTACCTTGCACTTAATTTTTTTTATGTCATTGCCTGAAATAAATGAATAAAATGAAATGAAATACAATTTAAAATTAAATGATCCCTCATGACTGTTTTCCGACTTTCTGCATTTTGGTTCGACTTCCTGCCATGTGTTCTTTTTTCCGTTATCAACTTCCTGTTCTTGCTTGTCTTTCAGTGACTTTACCTCTGCCCCAGAGCACTGGTTTTCTCCAATGTCCCTGATTGGCAATCAGGAGGTTTTGTGTCTCAGTGTCATCAGTTTGATGGTGCTGGTTCTTTTATTGTTTTAAAGGTGTCCCGATTCGATATCGATCTGATCGAAAGATATTCGCTTGTATCTAAAATCTCTAATATAAGTTCAGATACAAGCAAAGCTGGACAGCCGGTTACCATCTAAATGTCCTCCAGTAAGCACACATGGTTTGTCTTTCCTTGGACTTTAGTGAAGTCATTTACAAAAGTTAAACAAGCTGGGATATGGGCTATCAGTACATACGAGCAGCTAAGCACACAATAGCACACAACACAAGTTAGACATAAGTAATCAGTGTCCTTAATTGAACAACATTATAGTCTTTGTAAATATAGACAAGTACACAATATTTAAAGTTGTTTACTACTTACAAATACAAAGTGTCCCATAGCCAATGTATATGCATCATTCAATTTGCAGCGATATGAACTTGACTTATTGAATCATTGTGACCTCTAATTGTCGCTAAAACAAATTGAAGTGGTAACTTCATACTAATTTAAAGACAGCATAAATCCATTAACAATACATTGATTAGTGTTTTTCATACATATCATTGTTCTCTGTGTGTGTAATTTCTAACATTCCACTCTTCAAGAATGGTATATCGATATTGGCCAATACTCAAGTCTCCATTATCAGTATTAAGTGAAATAGTTGGGACATGCCTAATCCTGTTCATTGTGTTAGCGTTTCTGCTTTAAATTGATATTCCTATATTCTGGATGCTCTTTGCATTTCTTCCTTAAGTGGTTTTGATACATATGGTTGATTGCCTTGTCCACGCTGGTCCTACCTCCTTTTTGCATTGTTAGATATATATTAACCTGCACGTTTCCAGCCATCTCTGTATCTTGTGGTCACAGCGCCAGCCGGCATGCTCTAATGTACTGTAAAATGTTTCTTCTAAGAAACATTGTACATACAAACCTGTTCTATGGGAAAAAACCTTAACTTGGTGTTCATTGAGCCTGAAAAGATATTCCAAGCGCACTTCCTTCTATTGAGCTACCTCTCTTCTAGCTCCCCACCCTGTATTAATACTTTATCAGCATGTGTCAGTTGCCAGGCGGTCCTGCACATTCTCAGCTTGCAGCACAATCAAAAGTGATCACAGTGGTAGATTTATGTCAGTGGGCCAGTAGGCAATTCACTACGGCCGGATCTCTTAGCGTCTTACTACATTTAACATTCTACTCGCG
The DNA here is from genome assembly GCF_033978685.3 of Nerophis lumbriciformis. Lineage (NCBI taxonomy): Eukaryota > Metazoa > Chordata > Actinopteri > Syngnathiformes > Syngnathidae > Nerophis > Nerophis lumbriciformis. The sequence goes on from NC_084556.2 coordinate 28,942,747, forward strand.
ACATGTACAGACCTGGATGGCATTAAAATCATTTAGAGACCAGAAGTCATTAGCATTAAATCTTCCTATGTGGTTGTAAGGGAAGGAAATGTCACATTGTTCGTGGAATTGAAACAACCAGTGGCCTAATCAGTCAAACTGTTGGAGTGCATAGCTCACAGTAGTGCAAATAACTCAATGAGCATGAATAACAAATATTCAGTCACATATTCAAGTAAACTTTGTTGCTCCCGGGGGTATACTGTAAAGGGGAACATTATCACCAGACCTATGTAAGCGTCAATATATACCTTGATGTTGCAGAAAAAAGACCATATATTTTTTTAGCCGATTTCCGAACTCTAAATGGGTGAATTTTGGCGAATTAAACACCTTTCTAATATTCGCTCTCGGAGCGATGACGTCACGTTGTGACGTCACATCGGGAAGCATTCCGCCATTTTCTCAAACACCGAGTCAAATCAGCTCTGTTATTTTCCGTTTTTTCGACTGTTTTCTGTACCTTGGAGACATCATGCCTCGTCGGTGTGTTGTCGGAGGGTGTAACAACACGAACAGGGACGGATTCAAGTTGCACCAGTGGCCCAAAGATGCGAAAGTGGCAAGAAATTGGACGTTTGTTTCGCATACTTTACCGACGAAAGCTATGCTACGAGAGAGATGGCAAGAATGTGTGGATATCCTGCGACAATCAAAGCAGATGCATTTCCAACGATAAAGTCAAAGAAATCTGCCGCCAGACCCCCATTGAATCTGCCGGAGTGTGTGAGCAATTCAGGGACAAAGGACCTCGGTAGCACGGCAAGCAATGGCGGCAGTTTGTTCCCGCAGACGAGCGAGCTAAACCCCCTGGATGTCTTGGCTCACACCGTCCCTTATGCCATCGAAGATGATCAAGAGAAGAATATCGACCCTAGCTTCCCTGGCCTGCTGACATCAACTCCAAAACCGGACAGATCAGCTTTCAGAAAAAGAGCGCGGATGAGGGTATGTCTACAGAATATATTAATTGATGAAAATTGGGCTGTCTGCACTCTCAAAGTGCATGTTGTTGCCAAATGTATTTCATATGCTGTAAACCTAGTTCATAGTTGTTAGTTTCCTTTAATGCCAACCAAACACATACCAATTGTTGGTTAGAAAGCGATCGCCAAATTCGTCCTCGCTTTCTCCCGTGTCGCTGGCTGTCGTGTCGTTTTCGTCGGTTTCGCTGGCATACGGTTCAAACCGATATGGCTCAATAGCTTCAGTTTCTTCTTCAATTTCGTTTTCACTACCTGCCTCCACACTACAACCATCCGTTTCAATACATTCGTAATCTGTTGAATCGCTTAAGCCACTGAAATCCGAGTCTGAATCCGAGCTAATGTCGCTATAGCTTGCTGTTCTTTCCGCCATGTTTGTTTGTGTTGGCTTCACTATGTGACATCACAGGAAAATGGACGGGTGTATATAACGATGGTTAAAATCAGGCACTTTGAAGCTTTTTTTAGGGATATTGCGTGATGGGTAAAATTTTGAAAAAAACTTCGAAAAATAAAATAAGCCACTGGGAACTGATTTTTAATGGTTTTAACCATTCTGAAATTGTGATAATGTTCCCCTTTAAGAATTAGAAACAAAAATATGTGCGTAATGAGCAAGTGGAGTGATTGATAAGCTTGTAAATGAAAATTATCACAAATGGTGTGTTGTTTGCAAATGTTGCTTCTCTCAGAGCTGGCTCTTCAAAGTTCCCAGCGTTATTTTTGTTAAAGTCGCACATGATTGGTCAAAAATGTGGCCATATGTGTTGACGATGAGCAGAAAAGGGATGGAGGGCTTACACACACAGCACAGCCGAGGGAGTACAGGCTGCAAAGGTCATGAATAAGAGCAGCAGGAAACAAAAGCTCAGGCATTTTCTGATTGCCCATCAATGCTATAAAGTCTAGCAAAAACGTTTATGTAGTTTCTGCTTTGCCTTTTAGTCTTGCAAATGTTAATAAATATTTGGTTGTGCAATGTTTTTTTGATGTTGTGTTGTTTTTACTATAAGTAGTTAGAACTTTACAAACAATAAACACAATCAGATTTGCCTAAGTGAAAAGGGTCTCTTTTTCATATTTTACGATCCACTCTTTGTAACAGTCTGTTCCATGTTGAACAAAAGCCATATAAAAAAGAAAGAAAATGAGGTGTCATTGTAGATACACTGCACGACAGCTTCTAAAATGCCCATAAAAAGTGGTACATGTCTCCTGCATTTTTGGAAACATAGCAAAACGCCACATGTAGTAGCATGATAACATGTTAACGTGCAGTAAATGGAAGTGTCTCTGTAGTGATGCCCCGTATAGTACACGCAAAATCCTCATTTAAACAAGGAGGTCTGCATCACTTTTCAATTGTACACACAGTTTTAATAGATTGCATGCAACACGCCCACTAATTGTACACACTATTTTATAGATTGCACACACTGTTTAGCGCGAGGTATTTAGATCTTATTAAATCAGGCCCGAAGTGTCTTTGTTTGTTCTGGTACCAAACCACAAATGTCAACATCGCCTTAGTGACAGATGATTTAAGTCACAATGCACACTTCACTAACTATCACAGCATTCATCCAGCAATTGCTAATTAATTTAAAACCTTTTGCCAAACTTCCAGTCAATACAAAATGTTTTTTTTGAAAAAAAAAAAAAAAAAAATAGGGATGGGCGGTCATGTTGAGAAAAAAAAAAATACAATCATAAAGAATGATCAATATTTGTCCATTTGTCCATGTTATAACTGTATTTTTAAGATTATAATTGTTTAACATTTACTTGAGTAAAAATCCCTAAATTTGCACACACAATAAACCTGAGGCTTCTGGCTCTACAGACAGTTGGCAGGAATGTCCAGCTGGAGAGGCTGAGGGTGTGGCTTACTGACTGGTCTGTGTGTCAGAATGTTGCCAAAATAATGTTTACACCATGACTTTGGAACTTTTGAAATTAACTCATGTGCCGAGATGATGTCATTTCGGGACCACCACCTGAATAGCCTTCTGTACAATATACTATATGGTATGGTACAGTACAGTTGGTATGTACATGGTATTTACTTACAGCTTTCAATTTCCAAAGTGCAGTTCTGCTCATCAAGAGGGTACCTTCTCAGGTCCATCATACAAGCAGCAGTGGTGGTTATTCTGGGGAAATAGGACAGAAACAAAATTTTATTTTAAAATGGTGTGAAGTTTATTTTACAAATGACGCTAAACGTGAGCTTAAAGAGGTAAAATTGAGGAACTGGTGGATATTATTATTCACATTACAACAAATCAATAACACATATGAAGACACTTAGCTAAAACCATGGTTATCTTAGTGTATAATGGTACATATTAGAGGCAAATCCACTGGCGTCGATTGATGCAGAGTACAAATGGAGAGCATCTAGAAACTAGCACTTACAGCTGATGATATCAGGAGGCACCAGGAGAACGCTAATAAAATAAATGCGTGTGACCGGCGTGTGATATTTATTATTCGCAATGACACTGAGCTGCATTCTGCAGCACAAGCATTCTGCTGCTCAGACTGCATTTGTTACGGTTGTGCTGCGCTACACCTCCCCGCTGCCTTCACAGCACTCCTCCGCTCAATGCATACAGCAGAGCGACACACTGCTGATACACTGTGAGCGCAGATAACATCAGGTCTAATTACATTAATGGGAGAGGTCACTTGGCAATTAGGCGTTCCATGTAAAAAGTTGCAAAAAAGCAGCACAGCCATTAATAATATGGATTATATTGTGGATGCATAGTTGGCTGTATACTAAACATTCTGCCTTTGATTACGAAAGAGATGTTATATATGTGTATATATATATATATATATATATATATATATATATATATATATATATATATATATATATATATATATATATATATATATATATATATATATATATATGTTTGGGAACCATTTTATTAAACAAAACAATTTTTTTTTAAAGTAATATGGAAATTGACCAGAGCTGTTTATTTATTCTATGGAGGAATGTGAGTAATCATAGAACTGGCGCCCGACGTTATTAAAAAAAAGAATAGATTTAGAATAGAGAATCATTTTTAATGTATTCTGAATCAAATCAGTACTCCCAAGAATTGAATCAAATCGAATTGTGTGGTGCCCAAAGATTCACAGCCCTAGTATATGTACATATACACTGAACAAGAATATAAACCCAACACTTTTGCTTTTTCTCCCAATTTTTATGAGTTAAACTCAGAGATCTAAAACTTTATTATATACACAAAAGACCTATTCCTCTCAAATATTGTTCACATATTTGTCTAAATCTGGGTTAGTGAGCATCATATATATATATACAAGTCTCTCCAGAGAGTGGTGAGGACGGCGGAAAAGATCATCAGGACTCCTCTTCCTCCTATCCAGGAGATCGCAAAAAGCCGCTGCCTGACCATGGATCAGAAAATCTGCAAAGACTCCTCCCACCCCCACCAAGGACTGTTTTCACTGCTGGACTCTAGAAAGAGGTTCCGCAGCCTCCGAAGCAGAACCTCCATGTTCTGTAACAGCTTCTTCCCTCAGGCTGTAAGACTCTTGAACGCATCATAATTAAATTATCCCCTCAACTCCCCCCAAAATGGATTAACTCGCTGGAAAAAAAAAAAGACAATATGACATACATCCATAAACGTGGACGCATGTGAAAAAGTGCAATATATTTATCCGTACAGTAATCTATTTATTTATGTATATATATTTATTTATTTTATATATATATATATATATATATATATATATATATATATATATATATATATATATATATATATATATTATATTATTTATATATATTTATTTATTTATATATGCACCTTATTGCTTTTTTATTCTGCACTACCATGAGCTTATGTAACGAAATTTCGTTCTTATCTGTGCTGTAAAGTTCAAATTTGAATGACAATAAAAAGGAAGTCTAAGTCTAAGTCTAAGTCTAATTCTATTTCTTTCTTTTCCATATCAGTCAGGTTGTCTGGGCAAATTTTAGATAAAATAACTTGGAAATGAATGGCTGACAACTGTGAATCACTTAATAGAGCCGTTATGAAGACTCGACTCGTTTTCAAAGTCACATTTCTATTGTATATACATCATTTTTGATTAAGCTCTTGTATTAGATCATTACATTGGGCATTTGTACCTAATCACCCAACATAGGAGAATGTCAATGCTATTTTGCCTGTGACAAAAAGGTGTCTCTTGTCAAGACAAGCTACTATTTTCTAAATGATTGATGTGTATTTCTGGTCTTGTCATCCTCCTCCGGACAGAAGGGTGACACGGCAGTACGGCTGGATCAAAAGAGACGTCTGAGACGCTTTACTGAACCAAAAGTTGCTTTATTACAAGCAAGCGTCATTGTACAGGACTGCACTTCCTGGAGGAGGTCAGGTCAAGAATGAAGCATTCCTAACTTGGAGAAGCCAAACCATCAGTTTTATATTCCTACCTCCTGTCTGTGTGTGTGTGTGCTGGGTCAGGAGAGCGCATCCTGACCATAAAGGGCATGTTTGCGTGTAAGTGACTGAAACGAAAACAGATGCCGGTCGTAACTTAGATGTTGACATCAAGCTAAACATTTAGTCTCTTCTCACGGATAGGGCCTTTGCATACCAAGGTCCAATTTTATTGCCTTTTCTTCCGCAAGAACTAATCCAATCTACACACAAATGTCAGCCCTAAAGCGCCCTATGCTATTATGTGCCCAACCTGAAATACCTACTAGTTAAACTGGTGGTTTGCTTTCTCCAAGATGAATATAAACATTCACCATATGCAAAACATAAGAGTTAATTAATTCACTCCAGGATAAAACTCCTGGTAGCACAATAAAGTTGAGAAAACCTGACAGCAGCTTGGACTAATGGACAGAGAATAAATCTCCCCCCCCTTTTGGCAAACAGAATAAAAGCCCGCAATGAATAAATGTGTGCTTGTATTCGACAGCTAACAGGTTTGGAGAGAACCAACATTAAGCAGGCCCATGTTTGGCCTCGCTCAGAGAGAAGTTCTGGGATTTGGAGATGTCAGTAGATGTGGTTCAACAACTTTCCGTCCCATTAGGAATGGATGGCAGCAGGTTCGGACCTAAGAAGTCTGACATGCAGCTCTCTGCAGCCTTTGTAGATCTCAAGAGGATGATGTACAATATGAATGATTTTATTGTTCTATATTGGATTGGTATGCAGGAACAGGAACGCCTTCAGGGAGGTCAAAACAAAAGAGAAGGCACTTGTACTTCTGTTTATTGATTGCAGATGCATCTAATGTAACTCTCTAGTCTGGAGGTCGACTTCAGACAGGGAAGACTTTGTCTGATGTATGCACAACAATTTTGACACCCACACAGTCGGCTGGTGCAGCTTGTTTACAGACGAATAATAGAGAATATTCCGTCTCATAGAAGAACTTCAGTGTTTACTATTTGGAAAACATTTGTGTTGAAATGTAGAACATTCTATAAAGAGATGACAGTTTTTATGTGTGGCATTTTACATTTATTAAATGGTTACTATCAATACAGTTATACCTTAGGAGTATTTTGAGCTGTCTCTCGGCTAATTGTTATGCTTTGAGTTGCAAGCCAGAATTGGAGTTTCAAGCCTCCCGTAGCAAATGTCACAGTGAACCCTGCAATATTTATTCTTACTTGTTAGCATTAGCTTATAGCTGGGGATCGACATAACTTAAAGGGGAACATTATCACCCCTTAAGCGTCAATATATACCTTGATGTTGCAGAAAAAAGACCATATATTTTTTTAACCGATTTCCGAACTCTAAATGGGTGAATTTTGGCGAATTAAACGCCTTTCTAATATTCGCTCTCGGAGCAATGACGTCACAATGTGACGTCGCATCGGGAAGCAATCCGCCATTTTCTCAAACACTGAGTCAAATCAGCTCTGTTATTTTCCGCTTTTTCGACTATTTTCCGTACCTTGGAGACATCATGCCTCGTCGGTGTGTTGTCGGAGGGTGTAACAACACGAACAGGGACGGATTCAAGTTGCACCAGTGGCCCAAAGATGCGAAAGTGGCAAGAAATTGGACGTTTGTTCCGCACACTTTACCGACGAAAGCTATGCTACGACAGAGATGGCAAGAATGTGTGGATATCCTGCGACACTCAAAGCAGATGCATTTCCAACGATAAAGTCAAAGAAATCTGCCCCCAGACCCCCATTGAATCTGCCGGAGTGTGTGAGCAATTCAGGGACAAAGGACCTCGCTAGCACAGCAAGCAATGGCGGCAGTTTGTTCCCGCAGACGAGCGAGCTAAACCCCCTGGATGTCTTGGCTCACACCGTCCCAAAGATGATCAAGAGAAGAATATCGACCCTAGCTTCCCTGGCCTGCTGACATGAGGGTATGTCTACAGAATATATTAATTGATGAAAATTGGGCTGTCTGCACTCTCAAAGTGCATGTTGTTGCCAAATGTATTTCATATGCTGTAAACCTAGTTCATAGTTGTTAGTTTCCTTTAATGCCAAACAAACACATACCAATCGTTGGTTAGAAGGCGATCGCCGAATTCGTCCTCGCTTTCTCCCGTGTCGCTGGCTGTCGTGTCGTTTTCGTCGGTTTCGCTTGCATACGGTTCAAACCGATATGGCTCAATAGCTTCAGTTTCTTCTTCAATTTCATTTTCGCTACCTGCCTCCACACTACAACCATCCGTTTCAATACATGCGTAATCTGTTGAATCGCTTAAACCGCTGAAATCCGAGTCTGAATCCGAGCTAATGTCGCTATAGCTTGCTGTTCTTTCCGCCATGTTTGTTTGTGTTGGCTTCACTATGTGACGTCACAGGAAAATGAACGGGTGGTTAAAATCAGGCACTTTGAAGCTTTTTTTAGGGATATTGCGTGATGGGTAAAATTTTGAAAAAAACTTTGAAAAATATAATAAGCCACTGGGAACTGATTTTTAATGGTTTTAACAATTTTGAAATTGTTATAATGTTCCCCTTTAAAATAATATCTAAAACAGGGTTGTCCAAACTTTTTCCATTGAGGACTGCACACGGAAAGCAATGCCAGGGCCATTTTGATATTTTTCATTTTCAAAACCTACAAAAAAATATTCTAACCCTTAAGCATACTTGCCAACCCTCCCGATTTTCCCGGGAGACTCCCAAATTTCAGTGCCCCTCCCGAAAATCTCCCGGGGCAACCATTCTCCTGAATTTCTCCCGATTTCCACCCGGCCAACACAATTGGGGGCGTGCCTTAAAGGCACTGCCTTTAGCGTCCTCTCTCACCTGAAAAGGAGACTATTATATATGTCTCCGTTATCCATAGGTTTATCTATAACTCATAAAGTAGGCAGGCACACACACCATCCGGATTCCTATCATGCATTGCTTCAAAACTACGGCAAGTAGTAATGTCCCAAAAAAAAAACAGAGACGAAGCAGAAGAACGAAGAAGGGACATGGCAACGACGAGTAAGAAGAAGAAGTACGCTTGCAAGTTCCAAAATGATTGGAAAAAATAATTTCAGTTCATCCAGGACAGCTCGAAGGGGAAGGGGTATGATGCCTGCAAATTTTGTAGATCAGACTTCTCGATTGAACACGGTGGCCGAACGGATATACTAATTCATGAAGGGATTATTTATATATATATATATATATATATATATATATATATATATATATATATATATATATATATATATATATATAAAAGAAATACTTGAAATTAATGTAGATAAGCTGCTCCAAAGCTAAGATACCAGAGAAATTGTAATGACCAAATTAAGACTGTCCAAAATAACAAGTGAACTCATGTAATTAGTCACACAATAAAATTGCAACAATTGCAAATTAATCACGTAACTTATATTGAATGTACACATTTGCATTTGTGTCCAAATATTGGGGTATGTATTATTTTAATTTTTTAATTTCTTAAATTGTGCATGCGGGTAATAATAACCTGTGATTAATAATGATTAATCCAAATTCAAAAGTGGGATCAATCGGATTTCAAACAAATAATCGTTTGACAGCACTGAAATAAATAAATCAATATTAGCAAGTACTTCAGTTTTCCCACCATTATAAATACAGCGCCATTGGACTCTCAAAGTATACAAAAAAAAACAACATTCAATTAAAATGGACACAATAACGTTAAGAAAAATTAAAATGTATCAAACAATTACTGAAAAACGTGCTTGTTCAAAATGCCATGCTTGTAAAAGCAGCCCAGTGAAAAACATGAGCAATGATTCAAGGTCTTGATGCAATCTGTTAGTAACCATTACGCACAAGTGAGAATAACAAGCAAGCACCTCCGCACCTGTTAGGAGGAAGAACTGATGCCAAAATCCCTACCAACAAGATTCCCGTTTCTTGTAGCACACAATCAGCTGATGTGCAAGTGCAGGTGTAATCCCATTTTCTTCTGGCTCATGTCCAATCTTCTCGGCTCATGATGGTACTTTTATGGCTTCAATGGAACCTTGCGTGCCCAGAGTGCTGCAGCTGGGAATGTTCATTCAGATTAGGTGACAATGGATTTTGGTGCCAATGTGTTTGGGTCTTGCTCCATTTTCTGCTCGCTTTATTTTGTGCATACAATAAAACAGGAGTTGTGCAGGATTAAAGCAGAAGTTTGCAGGTAATTAGCAGGTCATTTATTGTAATTATGAGGCACTCCATGACTGCCTGTGATATGCAGGATCTACTATGAATCTCTGTGGACTCAACAATGTCAACAGTGTCAAATCGTCCTTATTTTGAAAGGTATCTGGCGTTGGGATAGGTACCTTTCACAAATAAACTGATACGGTACTAATTAATGGTACATGGACATCGGTGTGCAACGGTATACATTTTTGGTACTTGCGTGTACGTTCATGTGTTAATAAATGCCAATTTGTGTAATAATAAAATACATGTTTAAATTTAACATTTAACAGAGACCTGATAATGATTATTGTGCTGTCCAGTTATATCTTGTTTTTTTTACACTTCGGAGTTTCATTTGCAAGTATTATAGAGTATACTTTGCATGCAGTTGCAATTCAGGGACATCAGAAAGCAGTAATGTATAAATTTTGTTCTATTGTCGTTGTCAGGAAGTAGTCTTTGCCATTAAGCTCAATGTGCAAGTACGCAGTGTTATACTGTAAATATTGTACTGTATTTATTTATCACCAGCTGTTTGATTGTGAAGTAAATCATATTTACGTATTACCAAATCTGGAGGTGTTAAAATGCAAAATCATTAATGCTAATCAGTCTCACGTATTTAGCAAAGCCAATGTAAATTAGTAAAGAGCTAGAGTATTTTGAAAGAAAGTTTTACTCTAGGTTTGTTTGTTTGTTTTTTATCAGGCATACTTGTTTTGTTGGCATGGAACATGGTAACATTACATAGACATTACATTGCAGGCCAAAGTAGACCAAGTCGGATTTTTTCTAAATCCTTTTTTATCTCAGCTGATCGTTTGGATTACAAGTAAAATGTGATCTTTATCAGACTCCAGTAAAAACGTGCACAGGCCCCAATGTGGCCCCAATGTGGCCCCAATGTGGCCCCAATGTGGCTTCAATGTGACCTTGATGTCACTTGCATGCGCAGTTTTATTGAGTGAAAACACAGGAAGGTGACCTATTTCCGTAAATGAACAAGGAATTCGCTACTACTACTACTTTGCAAAATAAAAGTCGCCACACCTTAAAAAATTTGTGTTTTTTACGTCAAAATATATGAAAGTAGTATCATGTATACATGAGTTTACATAGTGTAATATATTTGTGAGGGTTCTAATCTGTTTATGTCTGTTAAGTTGCGGGGACACTGACATTATCTACGTTAGTTTTTTTTTTTTTAACTCATTTACGTAAACAACTTACGTAACATGTAAGCAAATATGCCACAATGTGCACGTCAATTCTGGTCCTTCAACAATTGCTATTTCTTAGTAATCAAATCGAAACAGTACATATATATATATATATATATATATATATATATATATATATATATATATATATATATATATATATATATATATATATATATATATATATAACCTATTATGTGTGCACTCTTGACTCGTGATGCACCAAAAATTCGGCTCCCAGAAGAAGACTTTGCAATTTGAAAGCAGATGTTGTGATGAACTATTCACTTCTGAAGGTGGGTCGCGTCTTTTCCTGCACACACAAATGACGTAGCTCGCCCAAAGATGATGTAAAAGTCGCAATCAGACCGCATGTAGGTCATATTTGCCTTTAGACTGCAGTCACATCTAAAATGGTCATATTCCAATAGAATTCGGACTAACTCCTGATGTGGACCAAATCTGATGCGAAAATGTCAGATTTAAACGTTTTGGAGCGTTTAGACTGGCAAAAAATATCCAATTTGTGTGACTTGTGATTTGGTGTACAGTGTAAACAGGGCCCTAGAGGCTGTTTGGCTGAGTCCATTATAAGTACTGCCTGAGTGTTGCTTGAGTGTTTGTTTCTTCGCCAAATGTTTGAACCGGTGCCAAGTCTACAACTGGACGTAACATCACTTGATACAAAGGTATCAAAATATGGTACCATTTCATTTTATGGTAATTAGTGCGTGGTAGTATTTGTTCGGAACCTACTGTATAAAAAAAAAAAAATCAGTACCCATCCCTTGCATCTGAATGTAAACAAGTAGAATGCTATCCATAAAACAAACAAACACATTGTAACTATGTTTCACTTCCTCACATTCTATGCAACACTCTGTCATTGAAAATATTATTTAAACTAATGCAGTGAAACGATTACAATTAATCAATTGATTAATCAAGAGTAAACACCATTGATTCCTAATCTATATTACTGCATGCTCCCGCCATCAGTGTGTGAATGTGTGTGTGAATGGGTAAATGTGGAAGTAGTGTCAAAGCGCTTTGAGTACCTTGAAGGTAGAAAAGCGCTATACAAGTAAAGGAAAGAAAGAAAGAAAGAAAGAATGAGTGTATGAATGGGTGAATGTGGAAATAGTGTCAAAGCGCTTTGAGTACCTTGAAGGTGGAAAAGCGCTATACAAGTATAACCCATTATTATTATTATTATTATTATGAACAAAGAGAGCCAGGAAAAGGGGAATGCATATGCACTCACCGTATTTTTTGGACGATAAGCCGCAGTTTTTTTCATAGTTTGGCCCGGCTGCAGTGCGACTTATATATGTTTTTTTCCTTCTTTATTATGCATTTTCGGCAGGTGCGACTTATACTCCGGTGCGACTTATACTCCGAAAAATACGGTAACATGTTTATCAAATTTCTTTAACATCATGTTCATGTTAACATTAATCAGCTTCTTGAGGTTGCGATTCTTGCGTTAAAATAACAATGAATATGTCCACCCCCCAAAAAAGTCTTAGAAGAAACGTGTAAAGCAGGCCACTGTAGCAGCATGAACAAAAATGAGGAACAACACATGTTTCAAACCTGTTAAGATCATGTTTGAAGGCAAAATTAGTTGACTTTTAGCTCATTAAGTGAGTGATTAAATAAAGTATGGGGGTGAACAGCCAACTACACAAAATAACCTCCACAAAATCGTTTTTGGAGAGGACGGGTGGCCCCAACCGTATTGTATTCTCTGAGGGGTAGGTTCATTGTGCCACACGCGTCTAATCTCAATCTAATTAAAATGCTTTGCAAGGGCTATGCTCCGTAAGCATTACAATGAGATCATTGTTTTTCTTGTACTTTGATTTCAACTTTATTTGTAAAAACAAACCTGCCAATGATTGTTTTGAAACTTTGAAATATGAATGATGTACACAACAATCACAATAGATCAGATATTGTTAAAATAAAATATAAACTATGTCTAAATTGGGTCTTATTAGGTACCGTTTCTTCTGGACTATAAACAGCTCCTTTTTTCAAAGGCTTTGAACCCTGTGGCTTATAAAACAGTGTGGCAACTTTTCTTATTTTTCTTTGCTAGAGGCTATAGTTTGTATTCAACAAATAGTTTTCATATTACATTGCAGGTGCTACGCGATGAAAATGTACTTCCTTTTCCGTGCTTTAAACCGCAAGTGTAACTGTCCATAGCGTTTCTGATCGAAAGGATTCTTCATTCATCACTCCAAGCAATGTTTGTATGTTTTACAATATACCTAAAAATATTCATACTTACTCAATGTCTGTAAGAGTGTTTGCATGCATATTTGTATGTACTATCGCTTTGTAACCAAGCTAGCGTTGTTAGCATCAGCAAAAATGCTAAAGTAAATGCAAGTGTTTGTATTAGTATTATTAACTTACAATGGCATTCTTTTTATATTGTTTCAGTTTTGTAAATTTATCAAAATATTGCCGTGGAGTTATTGAGTCTGTTTAGCTGATTGGAGCTTATTCTTCAGCTAGTGGGACCAGGGGCGGATTAAGAAATTTTGGCCCCCTGGGCCTGACATGGTCTTGGCCCCTCAACCCCGCGCGTGCACGCGCACACACACGCACGCACTATGCAAGAAATACTGTATACTGTGAACAGACATACACACTGTACTGTACAGAAGAGTGCACATACTGCACACACACTATTAGGTATACCACACAGACAAGCACAGGTTTCACACAGACACAGATAGGGGGAGGGGATAAATGGCCTAAAAATAAAAATGTTGGAAAATGATTACGCCCACTTCAGTGATGGTGCATTGGGTCATTTGAGAGATATTATGTACCGTATTTTCCGCACTATAAGGCGCACCTAAAAACTACACATTTTCTCAAAAGCTGACAGTGCGCCTTATAACCCGGTGCGCTTTATATATGGATAAATATTAAGATTCATTTTCATAAAGTTTCGGTCTCGCAACTTCGGTAAACAGCCGCCATCTTTTTTCCCGGTAGAACAGGAAGCGCTTCTTCTTCTACGCAAGCAACCGCCAAGGTAAGCACCCGCCCCCATAGAACAGGAAGCGCTTCTTCTTCTACTGTAAGCAACCACCCGCCCGCGTAGAAGAAGAAAAAGCGCGCGGATATCACCGTACGTTTCATTTCCTTTGTGTGTTTACATCTGTAAAGACCACAAAATGGCTCCTACTAAGCGACCGGATCCGGTTCATGAAAAGACGCAATCTCTCCATCCGCACACGGATTATTATTTCACAGCAACTGGAGCACGTACGGTGAATATTCGCACCACAGGGAATGAGAAGTCATCCTTCACTGTGGTTCTAGCTTGCCATGCTAATGGCCAGAAACGTCCACCCATGGTGATATTCAAAAGGAAGACCTTGCCAAAAGAGACCTTTCCAGCCTTTCCAGCCGGCGTCATCATAAAAGCTAACTCGAAGGGATGGATGAAGAAAAGATGAGCGAGTGGTTAAGGTAAGTTTAAGTTTACGCGAAGAGGCCGGGTGGCTTTTTTCACGCAGCTCTGTCCATGTTGATATACGTATGTTTGTGATTGCACATTTGCGTACATTTTGGGAGTGAACAGAGTTGTTAGAACGCTGGTTTTTAATATATTATTAAAGTTTGACTGACCTATCTGACTGTTTTTTTGACATTCCTTTAGCGCAGTTAGATGCGGCTTACAACATGGGGTGGCTTATTGGTGGACAAAGTTTTGAAATATGCCGTTCATTGAAGGCGCGGCTTATAACCCAGGGCGCCTTATGGTGCGGAAAATACGGTATTGGAAATTGGTACCTATCATGAAATAAACCCCCCACCCCACCCAAAAAACTAAATTGGACATGATTTTTGCCCCCTTTTCCTCCCTTCTATCATTAAAAATAAAATAATATCTTAGGAAAACACTTTGGCATAACGGCAGCTGTGCAGCAAATTGAGGCTCAAAGTCTGTATCTATTTTGTGGGAAAGCTTGAGGAGGAGAAGGAGAAAGGTAAAATGATAACACATGCATCGGAGAGCACCACAAAGAAAGGAGTAGGCCAGTTCATGGTACAAGGGCTGCATGCAGGTCAAAATAGCCCATTTCCTCTGCCTGTCTTACCCATTCACCGAGAGACCACTGAGGACATAGAAATGCAAGTGGATATGGGGTTCGAAATACTGGCGTCGGTCAGAGGAGTCAATGTGGAGGATGTTTATAAACTTGTAGATGAACATATGACTGACAGCACGAGCACAACAAAGGCTTTTCAAAGCTGTTGGCAGAGATGAACAACTTGGAAAAACCAGCAGGGCAGATCTTTTGTGGCACCCACACTACACTGGGCTTCAGCAGTGCCATGAATAAAGTGATGCGGTTGGCGGAGGCCGATATGAAGATGGAGCAAGTGCTACAGAGTTTCATGGTGGATCTGGATGTAGACAGCAAGAATGCTATAGTGGCTGGACAGGCACTGGACATGTCCTGAACTCAGTGTCAGACGTGGCTGCCGAATACTTGGATGAAGTGAAGCAGCTGACAGATCTCATGCTGCCCCATCTGAAGACTGTCCTGGCCAGGCAGAGGATGGACTATGGGATGGATGAGGAGACCTTCCCAATGGACCCTGTCAGTGAACAGGCTAGTAACATTGATAGCACCCCTGTGCACAACATTGGGATGGAGAGACAATGTGGCAAGGTGGACTACAGACTGAAGAAGTTGGGCACACTGAACGCAGTCAATAGGTCAATAATTTTACAGAAGAGCCAGGAGCTTCAGAGGTTTCAAGGCAGCAGCACAAGCAAAAAGAGAGGTTGAACTCAACTGGAGTAAACTCATGAAGGCAAAATTCGAGAGTTGGGCTGACGAGAAACAAGAGATGGCTCAAAGACAGGAGAAGAAGAGACTAGACATGCTGGACACACTGAAATCTTTTGGTGGCCCCTTCACGATAGTGGGGAAGTTGAAAAGTTCCTTGTCGATGAAAGTCTGAACAAGAATGCAAAGCTGCAGAGAATGAAGCTTGAGGTTCAGTTTGCCAGAGAAAGCACCAAGCTTCTGCCTAAAGTCAATCCTATCTTCAGAATCCAGGTGACAGACAGTTCCCAGAAATGGCGAAAGTGCAATTCTCCCAGTCATAATGGATACTTAGAATTTCATGGTGGTGGTAAGTATTCATGAAAACAGGTAGCCTAACATTAGTGAATGGGTGAATTCTGGAAATAACAACCTAAAAATCTTACACAGTGCACCTTTAAGCAAGGGGTTTCTTTCGTGCTTTCAATTTCGCAAAATCATCCACCACATCATTGAAGTCCAACTCTCTTGTCAGCTCACTCTCAATTGCCATTAGAGATAACGCATTTAATCTTTTCTGAGTCATTATTGTGCGCAGCTCATTTTTGACTCTTGACAAAAGAGAGAATGAGCGTTCTCCCTCACAGTTACTGACCGGTAGAGTGAGAAAAATCTGTAGCGCAATGTATGTATTAGGAAACGTAGGCTGTAGTCCAAAATGTATTATTGTTTTGAGCAGTCCTGAAGGGGTCCTCTCCTCATCAGTGTTGTTGAGCTCTATAAAAGATTTGAACTGTATAAGCTCCTGTCCAAGACTTTCATTGAGGTCAGATGAGTATGATTCAGTGAGAATCTTGGCCTTGTGAAGGACTGAAGCATTGGACTCTTTATCCAAAGAGAAAAGGACACTGAACAAATTGTTCAGATGTTTGTAGGCCTCCAGACGGTGATTAAGGCTTGAACTCAGTTGATCAATAGAGGCAATAAATGTCTCTATTTGAAACAGCTGCCTTCCCTCAAGCACAACATCTGGGGATGCTGATTCATCAGCAAACTTTTTACGTTTCTTCGTCCGTTCAGCCCTGTAAGATGGGGTGCCACCCAACATGTTTAAGGCTTTCTGCTCAAAATGATCAAATAGATCTCTTTGGGAGAGAACAAAGGTGCGCAGAGATTCCAGCAATCTAACTGCTGTACCAAGGTCCATGTCTGCTTTTTGAAGTTGCAGACTTGTGGCCTGAAATCTGGACAGAACAGTGTCCCAAAAGCCTGCAATGAAGGCCATCTCAAGTGAATCCAGCTTCCGCACTAGACTGTCAGCTTCAGTTTGTGTGTCTCGTTTCTCTGTGTCATCAGTGGAAATACCCTGTAGTGCTGCTCTTATTTTACTGTAGTTCTGCCACAGTGCTTTGGTAGATTCTGCACGGCAACTCCAACGCGTGTTGGATAAAGCTTTAAGTGTGAGATCTATGTTGGAATTGCCAAATACCCTGTCCCATCGGTGTGTGGATGCAGTTGTGAAGTTGTAAATAGACTGAATCAAGTCAAAACACTTAGAGACTTCATTTCCATATCTGTCAATGCTGTTGACTCCCACCAAATTCAAAGAGTGAGCTGCACATGGAATATAGTGTATTAATGGGTTGCTTTTCTTTAAGTGAGCCTGCAACCCATTATACCTCCCTGACATGTTGCTGGCATTATCATAAGCCTGCCCCCTGCAATTTGACAGCTCTAACCCTAGATTTTCCAACACAGACATGACACAGTTAGCCAAACTTTCACCTGTATGGACTTGTAATGGGCTCAAAACCCACAAAGCGTTCAACAACACTGCCCTCTTTGCTAACAAAACGGAATATGAATGTCAATTGGTCCACATGAGATAAATCTGGGGTTGAATCCACAATGATAGAGTAGTATTTGCTTGCTTGCAGTTCATCTGCTATAGCCTGTTTGGTTTTTGCACCCATCAATTCAATGAATTCCTCACAAATGGTGGAGGACAGATATGAGGTATTACCTCGACCCATCTGCCCAAACTTTCTGATGTGATCCTTTAGAAAGGGATCAAATTCAGCCAGGACCTCCAGAATACCAAGGTAGTTCCCATTGAGAGGAGACCCTAACGATTCATTTTTACCCCTAAATGCAAGGCCCCTTTCTGCAAGGAATTTAATGACTGCAACAACTCTTTGTAACACCTGCCTCCAATAGCTGCTCTCTGCCTGAAACTGTTTGAACAGGTCTGCATCAACTGTGGCACCTGTGGCGCGGTTCAAGACTGCTTGCATGCAGGTTATGTGCTCAGCACTTCGCTCATGTTCACCAAATCTTTCTGAGTGTTTCCAATCACAATAGCCTGTCACAAAAGAATGCGTTTTTGGGGAAAACAGTTTGCATGCAAAGCAGTAAACATTACCAGTAGAGGGAGAGTACATCATCCACTCTCTTTGTACTCGTTGTCCATTGGGCAGGTGTGAAGTAAAATGTTCATTGTTTAGGCATCGGGTTTTGCCTCCTAGCCCACTGTTCCTCACAGAAGCGGGATAATGGCTGTGACGGTTGTGAAATGATTTTGCACCTCTTTGAATAAGAACTTCCTTCATTGACTCAGTGAGGGTATTAGCCCATTTAGCGGTATCACTAGGTAGAGTTGTCACTGTAGATGGTGTTGAAGAAAGATTCAACTCATTTTCTATGCTGTCCAGAGGTGCAGTGACCTCACATTCATCCGAGCAACTGGCTACTGCTGAGTTGGTTGAATCATTAGCATCCGAAGCATTTGGTTCAGTGCGTACACTTGTAGTGGTCTCAGGATCTTGGGAGCTACATGCTAGCTCAGGTGCATTGCTAACCTTAGCTGAATTTGCAGTAGCATTTATAGAATTGCTTTCAGCAGATGTCTTTGTACTGAAGAAGCTGGAGATATTTGGAACACTCTCAAGTAAAACTGATTCCTTTTTTTTCTTTTCTTGCTGAATTTTTTTTCTAGCTCCTCCACTTAGACGTTTATGATCCATATTTCCCTTCTTTCTGTGCACATTGGCTCTTTGCCTATCACAACAGCTTAACCAACTATGTGTGTGTGTGTGTGTGTGTGTGTGTGTGTGTGTGTGTGTGTGTGTGTGTGTGTGTGTGTGTGTGTGAGTGATGCAATTTTCAAAACTAGCAATCTAGCATTAACAGTCAAAAGCAGAAATCAGCTGATTTCTATAAGAACTGATAACAGATTTCCAATCAATGCTAAACTCAGACAGCGAAAGTCACTAGATGACGTTTTGAGTCGCCAGTCATGTATGGCCAAAAGTCTCTAAATCGAATGCCAACGTTTCCTAATCGCCAACACACTGGGACTCACTGAAGGACTGACAGTGAATAAAAAAAGATGATTAAGATAATTGTGTACTTTTCTCTTCTGATATTTTCACTAAGGACCCCAAGCTATCTGCATGCAGCAACAATGTCTGACAGACAGGAGAGCGGAGTGGTCAGTGATGAATGGCAAGGGAACAGACTGATTTGTACTGAGGAGAAAGAGAGAGCCAATTACAGTGAAATAAATTCCAAAAGAGCCAAGTGACTAGCTGAAGGCAGGGACAAATGCCTTGGAGTGACCAACAAGAGTGCAAAGTACCAAATGGCAAAATGTGGCAAGACCAACAGGCAGATCTGCTTTTACCACTTATCTTCACAACCAAAAAGTCGCTAAATGATGTTTTCAGTCGCTAGCCAGGTATGGCCAAAAGACGCGAAATCTAGCGGTAAAGTCGCTCAATCACACTGACAGTGAAACAAATAATTTTTAAAAAGATAGTAATCGTACAATGTCTTGTACTTTTGTCTTCTTTCTTAATATTTCTCAAAGGACACCAAAATGTCGCTATCTGCAGGCAGCTTGCTAGCTATGATGGCAGCAACAATGTACCTTAGAGTGACTGACCAACAAGAGCTCAAAGTACCTAATGGCAAAATGTGGAGAGACAGACACAATAAATTGCATTAAGATGAAGAGAACTGTTGCTATTATTAATTTTAACAACAACCAGAAAGTCGCTAAATGTCACCACCAGGTATGGCCAAAAGTCGCTTAATTGGCCACACACAGTAACAGAGAAACAAACAAACAAAAAAAAAGATCATAAAGATAATAGTTGTACAACTTTGTGTACTTTTGTCTACTTTCTAAATATTTTCACAAAGGACACCAAAATGTTGCTATCTGCAGGCAGCTTGCTGGCTATGATGGCAACAACGATGTCTGCCAGACAGGAGAGAGTGGTCAGTGACGATCGAATCGAGAAAATGACAAAATGGGTCAAAGACCAAAAAGTTATTAACTGACAGCAGTGACAAATGTCAGACTGTAAACTTTTTTGAAAGAAAAGGACAAAATGGGAAGATGCTGATAATAACAGCAAAATGGAAAATATAAGAATTTCCAAGTAATGCTCAACTCAAGTGTGTGTGTGTCGTGTGTGTGTGCGCATTAAACTTCTTGTGGAATGATTTCAAATTATCTCTGAGTCTGAACTGAGGGAAAGGAAACCAAATTTTGAGCAGTCACTCACGAGTTCAAAGTACCAAATGAGGAGATTCTAAAAGAACAGACCGGTTTATGAAAGACTCGATGGGGGAGGGGCACAGCTAAGAATACTTGAGTGAGATTCTGTGATCCAAATTCGATATAGAGCTTTTTGATAATGATAATTTGTCAGAGTAAGGTTGTGTAATCAAAATTTGAGAATGAGCTTTGCCAATCAATCAAGAATATTTGCATTAAGTTCTGTGATCAAAATTCAGAAACAACCTTTAATAATTGATAAAGAATATGTGAGTGAGGTTGTGTGATCCAATTTGAGAATTAGCTTTGATAATAATGATTGAGAGCCTCTGGCCCTCTCTGGATCGTGGCCGCGGGGCCAGGTTGGCCTGGCCCCTTGGGGCCTCTGACCCCCTATGGATCGGGGCCAAGTTGGCATGACCCCTCGGGGCCTCTGGCCCTCTATGGATCGTGGCCGCGGGGCCAAGTTGGCCTGACCCCTTGGGGCCTCAGGCCCTCTGTGGGTCGTGGCCGCGGGGCCAAGTTGACCTGGCCCGTTGGGGCCTCTTACCCTCTATGGATCGTGGCTGCGGGGCCAAGTTGACCTGGCCCCTTGGGGCCTCTGGCCTTCTGTGGGTCGCAGCCGCGGGGCCAAGTTGACCTGGCCCCTTGGGGCCTCTGACCGTCTATGGATCATGGCCGCGGGGCCATGTTGGCCTGGCCCCATGGGGCCTCTGGCCCTCTGTGGGTCGCGGCCGCGGGGCCAAGTTGACCTGGCCCCAAGGGCCTCTGACCCTCTATGGATCATGGCCGTGGGGCCAAGTTGGCCTGTCCCCTTGGGGCCTAAGATTATTATTTTTGCAAAAGTAGTTTTGCATGCGTCGCGGCCGCGGGGCCAAGTTGGCCTGGCCCCTTGGGGCCTCTGGCCCCCTGGGCCTGGGCCCGGTAGGCCCGTTCATTAATCCACCTATGTGTGGGACCATGGCGATGACTCCAGCCGTTTTACTGGTGTTAAAGAGACCATTTGGAAACAATTAGGGTGTGTAAATAAACATTTACAAAACCTTAGGTACCAGAATGTAGTTCGGTGTGTAAATATATATCCGGTGCGTAAATATATATATATATATATATATATATATATATATATATATATATATATATATATATTACATTTGGTGGGCACGGCTTAAATACTATACCCCAGAAAAATATGTGTCCAAGGTGGATTGCACTTTTTTTGCGATTTTGCCTTTATTTTCTGTGTGTTTGAAATAATGAAAAACTGCTAGCAAGAAGTGGCTAACCATGTAGGTAATGGAGAGTCATCTATTTTGCCACGACAGCCCTCTAACTACGAAGGACGCTTTATTTACAGTACAAGCCGTGACCTGCATATTAACCAAGCTATAGTGACGACTACTTTTCTGACATAACACAGTCCATTTCTCCTCACTCACTATACAATGTGATTAGACAACAATCTGTACTGACTGACAAACAAGAACTTCTATGAACTATTACAAATGGACGATCATAATATCTGTAAAGTGTTATCCCATAGTTCACGTTTTGTTTGTAAACAACAAGCTCTACTGTGATAATAGCTGTGATATCAAGCACTATGGGCTCCATGTATCAGAATCAATATCATGGTGACTTACTCAATGGACATTTGTTCGTTTGGTCAAGCTTTCCCGGGTCATTTTGGGTTTTCTACCACTTTGTTTGTGGAAACAATTCTTCATTTGCTGTCTTCGACTAGGGTTTTTCATAATCAAATCTGATTCGTCGGTTTTTGCCCATAGTCAAAAGATAAATGAACAAATGGTGATGCTACGTAATACTTTAAACTGACGGGTCACTATAAGTGTGAGTAACATCACATGATTCTCGACGGCCGGATTTGGGCAGCCAGTTCTGTGTCTGGTACTGTAGCAACGCGTCCTGACGAGCTTCGATCACATTCGCCATGCAGAAACATCTTCACAACACCATTAGTAAAATATGTTTGTGCGCAGACAAAAATATTTTTTGAGTGAGAGATGCGAGAGGCCAAAACACAGCCAGCTGCTTTTAGACATGCCACACAAGGAAGCAGCGACGGCTCTGAGGAAGGCTGAAAGTGACAACCGAAACTGTTAGCAGGTAAGCGTGATCTGCACAAAAAGCTTATTTTAATCTTTTTTTTGTTTTATTTTTTTTGTCCTGTCCAGCTACTCAGGCAAATCATATAGTTGATGTAGATGCTCATATCGGCTGTACACATTTACTTTACAAACGAGAAGTGTGGGATACTTCTCTTGTTGCCTTATTTGTATTTGACTTTATTATATGTATTTATATTATCATTTGGTGCAGCCGGGCCGGAGCAGGAGGGGATAGAAAGAGAAAAAAAGGAAGACAGAGGGGGACAATGTGGGGACACGAGGGGGATAAGACAGGGAGACAACAACAACAACAGCAAACACAAATATAACAATAACAACAACAACAATAGAAAACATCAGCAAATAGGATATGTACAAATATGATGATAAAAGTGATAGCAAAGAAGCAGTTAGTGAAATAAATAAATGGCAATGAACATTATTATACTACAAATGGAGCAATACAAATACCACCATTGATAATTAATAATAACAATAATTACCTCTATTATTAACAATTCAATTGTTCAAATGCAACAATACATATATGTAATGATAACTTGAAATACAAAAGAAAGCAGAGGTATGGAGGGGAAGAAAGGGAAGCCAACTATATTAACCTTGTAGATTGTTATAGTAAAAGTAGGTTAAGCTTTGTCAGTTTGCCATGTGTTACCCAGTTTACTCATATCTTAATACTATTATCTTGTACTTATATTCTTTTAGCGTGGATTAATGTATTGCTTTTCCAGTGCACTTCTTACATCACACTATAACAAGCACAGTTGGTGTATACCTGATGTCTGCTGTAATATTGACACATATTAGAAATATTATGTCTTTAATGGATATACTGATGTTAAATAGCAGACGGCATCAACAAATAAGCTTAGCTTGGGCTACGAACATAACATTACTACCGAGAAGGTCTCGGAATTGCTAGATTAGATGCGGGTCAGAAACAAAGACTGGTGGGAGAGAGTTGTTTTGAGGGAATTTTTGGACTGAGAATTGAAAGAAATGTCTCTAAATTCATCTAACAAGCTCTATGAAATGATGAAAGGAGTTTTAAATCCGAAGGAAAATACCTTTTTTCGTGCTCCGAGTAGGATTGGTATTGTTGTGGACATGCTTGCCAGTTGTGCGGAATACAGAGTTATTGCTAAAGAGTTTAGAGCGCACAAATCTAGCGTCAAGAGGTTTGTGTATGCTTTCTTCTTTGCCTTGTCATATACCTACTTCATTCTCTTCCATCGCACTTGTTTTTTTTCAGGAGTCCAAATGAAGACACATTCTCCATTGCCTTAGCTACCTTTATAAATAAATCTCAGCTTTGTTTTTTTCTCTCCCATAGATGCACTTCAAAATGTTCCATTTTGTGAAGCAAATAAACAGTCCCCTATTTATTCCTGTTTTTGCGGGTTGCATCCTGCGCATTGAGACTCGCGCATGCTTGACACGAAGGATCCTCTGCGGTGGCACACACCTACTCGAGAGATCTGGTTTTCAACCGCATAATCTTGGTGTGTTGGTCTGATTTTTCAAAGGCCTAACATGATCAGATTACCGTATTTTCCGCACTATAAGGCGCACCGGATTATTAGCCGCACCTTCAATGAATGGCATATTTCATAACTTTGTCCACCAATAAGCCGCCCCGGACTATAAGCCGCGCCTACGCTGCGCTAAAGGGAATGTCAAAAAAACAGTCAGATAGGTCAGTCAAACTTTAATAATATATTAAAAACCAGCGTTCTAACAACTCTGTTCACTCCCAAAATGTACGCAAATGTGCAATCACAAACATAGTAAAATTCAAAATAGTGCAGAGCAATAGCAACATAATGTTGCTCGAACGTTAATGTCACAACACACAAAATAAACATAGCGCTCACTTTCTGAAGTTATTCTTCATTCGTAAATCCTTCGTCTTCGGTGTCCGAAGTGAAAAGTTGGGCAAATGTGAGATCCAAAATGGCCGGTTCCGTCTCGTCGAAGTCATCGGAGTCAGTGTCACTGTTATCCAGCAGTTCTGTGAATCCTGCCTTCCGGAAAGCTCGGACCACAGTTGTGACCGAAATATCTGCCCAGGCATTTACGATCCACTGGCAGATGTTGGCGTCGTCTGGCGCTGCCTCCCTGTCTTAGTGAAGGTGTGTTCGCCTTCTGTCATCCATTGTTCCCACGCAGTTAGCAGTCTAGCTTCGAATGCCCTGTTGACACCAATATCTAGCGGCTGGAGGTCTTTTGTCAATCCACCCGGAATGACGGCGAGTATTGAATTAAGCGCGTAAGCGTGTCTCTTAATGTGATGTTATGAGCTAGCAAATATAACAACTACACTACCCAGCATGCAACGATAGTTACGAGCATGCGCGGTAGCCCTGAGAAGCGTTGTATGCTGGGAGTTAGAATGTGGTTATGAGCACGCTGTGAGTAAACGTTGAGAACTCAGTTAACACGCCTAGTCTGCATTATTTATAATTAGACAGACAACACACTTAATAGGAGCCATTTTGGGGTCTTTACATAAACACACAAATGGAAATGAAACGTCACATATCCCAGCATGCACCGCGCGCTTCTTCTTCTTCCGGGGGCGGGTGGTTGCTTACAGTACAAGAAGAAGCGCTTCCTGTTCTATGGGGGCGGGTGCTTACCTTGGCGGTTGCTTGCGTAGAAGAAGAAGCGCTTCCTGCTCTACCGGGAAAAAAGATGGCGGCTGTTTACCGAAGTTGCGAGAACGAAACTTTATGAAAATGAATCTTAATATTTATCCATATATAAAGCGCACCCGGTTAAAAGCCGCACTGTCAGCTTCTGAGTAAATTTGTGGTTTTTAGGTGCGGCTAATGGTGCGGAAAATACGGTAGGTTTTTCAAGGTGTTGTAGAATGCTTCCTTTGAGCCCAGTTATTTGAGAAATCAGATTAATTTAATGCATGTAAACGTAGTCAATGTCCGACGATTCAACTGCGAGGTTGATAGTTGACTTCTTAAAGGGGAACATTATCACAATTTCAGAATTGTTAAAACCATTAAAAATCAGTTCCCAGTGGCTTATTATATTTTTCAAAGTTTTTTTCAAAATTTTACCCATCACGCAATATCCCTAAAAAAAGCTTCAAAGTGCCTGATTTTAACCACCCGTCCATTTTCCTGTGACGTCACATAGTGAAACCAATACAAACAAACATGGCGGAAAGAGCATCAAGCTATAGCGACATTAGCTCGGATTCAGACTCGGATTTCAGCGGCTTAAGCGATTCAACAGATTACGAATGTATTGAAACGGATGGTTGTAGTGTGGAGGCAGGTAGCGAAAACGAAATTGAAGAAGAAACTGAAGCTTTTGAGCCATATCGGTTTGAACCGTATGCAAGCAAAACCGACGAAAACGTCACGACAGCCAGCGACACGGGAGAAAGCGAGGACAAATTCAGCGATCGCCTTCTAACCAACGATTGGTAAGTGTTTGTTTAGCATTAAAGGAAACTAACAACTATGAACTAGGTTTACAGCATATGAAATACATTTGGCAACAACATGCACTTTGAGAGTGCAGACGGCCCAATTTTCATCAATTAATATATTCTGCAGACATACCCTCATGTCAGCAGGCCAGGGAAGCTAGGGTCGATATTCTTCTCTTGATCATCTTCGGTGGCATAAGGGACGGTGTGAGCCAAGAAATCCAGGGGGGATTTGCTCGCTCGTCTGCGGGAACAAACTGCCGCCATTGCTTGCCGTGCTAGCGAGGTCCTTTGTCCCTGAATTGCTCACACACTCCGGCAGATTCAATGGGGGTCTGGCGGCAGATTTCTTTGACTTTATCGTTGGAAATGCATCTGCTTTGAGTGTCGCAGGATATCCACACATTCTTGCCATCTCTGTCGTAGCATAGCTTTCGTCGGTAAAGTGTGCGGAACAAAAGTCCAATTTCTTGCCACTTTCGCATCTTTGGGCCACTGGTGCAACTTGAATCCGTCCCTGTTCGTGTTGTTACACCCTCCGACAACACACCGACGAGGCATGATGTCTCCAAGGTACGGAAAACAGTCGAAAAAATGGAAAATAACAGAGCTGTTTTGACCCGGTGTTTGAGAAAATGGCGGATTGCTTCCCGATGCGACGTCACGTTGTGACGTCATCGCTCCGAGAGCGAATATTTAATTCGCCAAAATTCACCCATTTAGAGTTCGGAAATCGGTTAAAAAAATATATGGTCTTTTTTCTGCAACATCAAGGTACATATTGACGCTTACATAGGTCTGGTGATAATGTTCCCCTTTAAACTTCCCCTAATCGAATTGCCAAGTCTTCGACTATTTGAAGACAGCCCCAATATGTTGTGATGCAGTCTTCTTTGCTAGGTACATGGAACTCTTCCATCGTTAACATTGTGTGCCACTCAGTTTTGTCAGCATGGCTTGGCAAGTTCCAAATTTACACCACCAAGTCATGCCAGTCCTGACTTAGCTCAACTTTTATGACCAGCAGTTCATCTTCCGTATATTGAAACTCAAAAAGATAACATCCTTATTCGTCCCAAAACATTTGGCGTAATCTCTCACGTAGTCTGCATCTAGTAGTGGTAGCAAACATAGAACATCTCAAATGCTGTTGTTGTTGAGTTAGTGTTTGTTACTGTGCGCCCTATGAAATCAATGCATCCAGGAAAGAAGTTCCAGTAATGAGGAAAACACTGAATATATTGTAAGATATCATGAATGTGTCTGATACTTACAGCATGTATATGAAATGTTTTTGGAAATTTTTGATGGTTTTTAGAGGGCTTGATAGGCGAAATAGGTCAATCCCCATCACATTGCATTGTTAGTTGCCTCTTGCTAGCAGTTTTTCACTATTTATAACGCACAGAAAAGAGAAACGTGTGTTCTTGTCTCACATAAGAATTGTGAATGATGTGCAAAATTCCTAAATAAGAGCACTTCTCCTTTAAAGCATCCATATTTTTCAACAAGGCACATTTCTATTATTGTGCTGGTGTTTGTGCGACCTTCTAAAGACTTAGGCATGAAATGAAAAATTAGCCATTCCATCTCCTCATGTGTCAGAGCAAATTCTGTAATTCAGAGCGTCTGAACACTGATTGTCACATTAATAATTCATCACTTCATGTGAACTTAACTTGTCACTGCCATTTTTATTGATAGAACAAAACACAGCTTTCCTCGCACTATCATCACAATATATTTTAAGGACTGGTGTTAAGAAGAGCAGCAATTAATTCAGGTGTTGAACACACCTGAGGACAATGTGTTACTTTCAGTAACCCCAAAGGGATCACAGATGGTTTCTTTTTGTGTTAATTATGTAAGAGATGAAAATGTGCACTTTTGCAATCAGAGATAAGCGACACATACACTATATTGCCAAAAGTATTTGGCCACCTATCCAAATGATGAGAATCAGGTGTCCTAATCACTTTGCCCGGTGTATAAAATCAAGCTCTTAGGCATGGAGACTGTTTCGACAAACATTTGTGAAGGAATGGGCCGCGCTCAATGATTTCCAGCGTGGAACTGTCATAGGATACCACCTGTGTAACAAATGCAGTCGTGAAATTTCCTCGCTTCTAAATATTCCAAAGTCAACTTTATTATAAGAAAAATGAAAAGTTTGGGACAGCAAGTCAGCCACCAAGTGGTAGGCCACGTAAACTGACAGAGAGGGGTCAGCGGATGCTGAAGCGCATAGTGCAAAGACTCAGTTGCTACAGAGCTCCAAACTTCATGTGACCTTCCAATTAGCCCACCTTCAGTATGCAGAGAGCTTCATAGAATGGGTTTCCATGGCCGAACAGCTGCATCTAAGCCATACATCACCAAGTCCAATGCAGAGCGTTGGATGCAGTGGTGTAAAGCACGTTGCCAATGGAATCTAGAGCAGTGGAGACGCCCTCTCTGGACTGATGAATCACACTTTTCCATCTGGCAATCTGATGGGCGAGTCTGGGTTTGGAGGTTGCCAGGACAACGCTACATTTCGGACTACATTGTGCCGAGTGTGAAATTTGGCGGAGGAGTAATTATGGTGTGGGGTTGTCTTTCAGAAGTTGGGCTTGGCCCCTTAGTTCCGGTGAAAGGAACTTTGAATGCTCCAGGATACCAAAACATTTTGGACAATTCCATGGGATGGCACTTCACGTTCATATGTGAGTAAAGGCAGGTGGCCAAATACTTTTGGCAATATAGTGTACTTTAACGAGCTCAGCTAAGGGTTGCTCCACCTTAAGTGCACAACCAGACATTCATTAGGTACACCAGAACAATGCAACGACTGCCAACTTAATTGTTGTTTGAAAATATTACAGACATCAACAATATGTATAGAAAAACAAGGCAGATATAAACAATCCTACCATAATGTGTTTTGACAGATTTTTACAACATATATTAAAAGATCTCATCATTATGTACCTATTGTTGTGGCCATGAGCCATATACTGACATTATATATCTAAATATACTGACATGATATATCTAATTATAGTTAAAAGTCAAAATGGAGCGAACGTCTAAAAATACTGTGCATGCGATGCGGTGAGTTCAATTTTCTTACCTCAGCCCGTACAAGACAGTGCCGTCGGGGTGTAGTCGGATCATGCGGTTTTTGACTGTCACCCCATGAAGAAAGGACTTCTTGTCATTAAGGAAGTAGGTGTCTGGGAGCCAAAGCTGATCTGCTACACGATTATCCAGAGTCAAGTTGAGGTTTAGCTCTCCATAGGCCAAACGCTTATCTCGCCAACTTTGCTGGAAATACATTGTGATGGTATAGTCCTGGAAAATTGGGAGAACACATTTTTTAAATTGGTAAACATGTCTGTTTTTGGGTTGAGTTTTCCTGACAGAGCAAAAGTCTTAGTTGTCATGTTTGATGAAACCATGCAACAAGTTTATTTCTTGGTCAAATCAAACAACAACAAAAGCAAATAACATTGTTTATGTATTCTGTTAAGGATACAAGTTATGTAAAAATGCATATATATATATATATATATATATATATATATATATATATATATATATATATATATATATATATATATATATATATATATATATATAATGTATACCTACACATTCCATCCATCCATTTTCTAATAACATGATAACAACTATAAATTATTTTAACGGCAATAATTGACTCCTTTTTTACTTTTGGTCTGTTCCATAGGGTGGGGAAATGTAATGGCGTCCAGCAACTGTTGAGCAACAAGCTCAAAAATAGCGGGTGGAAATGCACAAAGAAAAGGGGACATAATGGACATGTTAGGTCCAAAGCCATGGCAAGCCGTTTTTCAGAGAAGACAAGATTATTTTATCTTCAATCGCCGTGAGACGACATCATTGGAGCAAACAGCTTGTAGGGAGGAGGAGCTTCACATCTGTGTTTATATTACAGTTGAGTGCATTGATCAAATAAAATGTAGATTGTTACTCTGCAAGCTGGCTCACATTGTTGTCAGCATTTTCCTATTCTCTGATTGGTTGATCAGAAGACATTTGCTCAACACACCAAATTGAACAAATTGTATAATCTGTAGCGATCTGCACAATGTCTACTTTCTTCCTCTTTTGAATTTTGTCTATAGAAATACTGCATCTCTGGTGAGTATGATGTATGAGTTGGTTTTGTGTTTGTTTTTGTCATGGTATTAGATAAATATTGATTCCGAACTTCTCCAGATTATGTTGTAGTGGAAATTTGTAAAGTGACAACCCTTCATCGTGGAGCCGTTAGATTTTTGCTTGTTACATTCGGCCCAGCTCCAAATTTACTGTCAGCTTTCACCAGTTACATAGCTTGTTGAAAATTATGCAATTCTTCAAGTTACTAGCAGACATGACATGTAGTGCTTGGATTTTACTGACGTCACGTCCGGCTCACGTTACCCTCATTAAATATGCGTGGTGGTCAAGCTTGCTCTGTTCTCAATGGGTACTGGGCGCCATTTAGCATTTCTCGAAGAAAAAATGCCCGATGCTGTGTTGTTTTTGGCTGTACGAAGCGTTCAAATCGCTAAAAGGATAAACGTTTCTTCAGAGTTCCCCGAGAGGTAATTAAAAAAGGGCGGAAGCCTGCAAGATTTTACAAAACAATGAGAAGAAAAGCATGCAGCTAACACTCCAGTCCAAGGGAGCAGAGTCGAAGAATGCACAAGTTTGCAGTGATCACTTCGTTAAAGGTTTGTTTGATATACTTTCAAAGTTTATTATTTCCCATGTAAAAATTATCTTGATATTATTTGTATTTCATAAACACATGTTTTGAAAAGCACCAACTCGGCGAGTCTAAATAAAAGAAAGCAAATGTGAATGTAACAGAGGTAATTTATGATCTCAATTGCTTACTGTCTTACTACTCCTCTTAATTTAATGTCATTTTATTTTAATGTCATCTTATCTAATTTATTACATTTACACATTATGTAATGTGATTCTTTATTTTGCAAATTTTATTATTCTAAGTTTAGTACTGTAATTTCCTATATTTTTTTATGGTCACTGAACGTCACATGTCCCAGCAGACTTCCCGGATGTAGCCCGTATGTGTCGTCAGTCTGCTCTCTTCCATGTGACGGTAGGTTGGCTCGTGTATTAGCTTGATAGCTTTCAGCTAACTTATTAGCAGGCTAGCTGTGTTGCTGTAGGCATAAAGGAGACACATTTATGTTAAGTTTTGTTATGTTTTATTTCTGTGCAGGTTTAGAGTGTATAGAGAAGGCTGATTGGAGACTCACTATGATTGTTTTCACCAGGTATTGTGTGTTTTTTTATCATGTGTTAATGTGTTAGTCAGTCTGCTCTCTTCCATGTGACGGTTTAGAGTGTATAGAGAAGGCTGATTGGAGACTCACTATGATTGTTTTCACCAGGTATTGTGTGTTTTTTTATCATGTGTTAATGTGTTAGTCAGTCTGCTCTCTTCCATGTGACGGTTTAGAGTGTATAGAGAAGGCTGATTGGAGACTCACTAGGATTGTTTTCACCAGAATAAACCATGTTTGAGCTGGAAGAAAGACTGGGTGTCGTCTTTTGGGGAAAAACACAACGCAAAGGAGTACTACATCGCTACATGAGCAAAACCTAAAAGAGTTAAGCTTTTATTAAAGGCAGCAATCATAAATGAACAATGTTGAGCTCTATCGTTATATTTTGATAAAGACCGAGAAAAACATGTGTACTCGTAAACGGCGCGTACGTACAACAGCAGCAACAAAAATGGCTTATTGAGACGTGAGGTTAAATCATGCAATGCAACCTTACTCGAGCAAAACCGATGCATATTTATCCGGCCAAACACAAAGAAGCTGTAGACCTCCATGCTTTTGCAAGTTTTCATCTGATTTGTCGTTTAGAATGACGTCTGGAGCACAACAGTTCTTTATTAATGGAAATGCAACCGACGTATAATCCTTGATATCACTCGACAAATCTTTTTTTGATTAAGTATAAGGATCTATTCCATTGCATAGTTAAATTTTTTGCTCGTATCTGCTTTCTGCAGGAAGATTCAAGCCACTTTTGTACTCAAATAGTTTGCGTGCCGCTTGCAGTCAACCGCCATCTTGGCTTGGTTGACCACCATTGGTTTTCACTTCCGGTAAGAAGTCAAGTGTCGAAATACAAGCAATTGGAGGATAAAAAGCTAACTGGGTTAATTTCAAAAACTCATAACGACTTATGATTTTTTTTCCCAACAGCATAACTGATTACTGCTCACTGCAGACTTCATGAGAGCCAACAAACATAATAGACCATCACTTATTGTACACAATCTACTGTCATTAAGATGCCGATTGATAGAATATTGTTATATTCCTGTTTAGATGAAATATGACTCATAATACTCGCGAAGAAAAGGGAGGTGCAGCCAAGCTTTTGTTTGTGCCATTCTCGCCATTACCTGGTCTATATTGGCTCAGCGTTCTTCTTACCCAGGTGAGATGCATGATTTAAGATCTACAAATCCCGTTTCCATATGAGTTGGGAAATTGTGTTAGATGTTAATATAAATGGAATACAATGATTTGCAAATCATTTTCAACCCATATTCAGTTGAATATGCTACAAAGACAACATATTTGATGTTCAAACTGATAAACTTTTTTTTTTTTTTTCAAATAATCATTAACTTTAGAATTTGATGCCAGCAACACGTGACAAAGAAGTTGGGAAAGGTGGCAATAAATACTGATAAAGTTGAGGAATGCTCATCAAACACTTATTTGGAACATCCCACAGGTGAACAGGCAAATTGGGAACAGGTGGGTGCCATGATTGGGTATAAAAGTAGATTCCATGAAATGCTCAGTCATTCACAAACAAGGATGGGGCGAGGGTCACCACTTTGTCAACAAATGCATGAGCAAATTGTTGAACAGTCTAAGAAAAACCTTTCTCAACCAGCTATTTCAAGGAATTTAGGGATTTCACCATCTGCGGTCCGTAATATCATCAAAGGGTTCAGAGAATCTGGAGAAATCACTGCACGTAAGCAGCTAAGCCTGTGACCTTTGATCTCTCAGGCTGTACTGCATCAACAAGCGACATCAGTGTGTAAAGGATATCACCACGTGGGCTCAGGAACACTTCAGAAACCCACTGTCAGTAACTACAGTTGGTCGCTACATCTGTAAGTGCAAGTTAAAACTCTCCTATGCAAAGCGAAAGCCGTTTATCAACAACACCCAGAAACGCCGTCGGCTTCGCTGGGCCTGAGCTCATCTAAGATGGACTGATACAAAGTGGAAAAGTGTTCTGTGGTCTGACGAGTCCACATTTCAAATTGTTTTTGGAAACTGTGGACGTCGTGTCCTCCGGACCAAAGAGGAAAAGAACCATCCGGATTGTTATAGGCGCAAAGTTGAAAAGCCAGCATCTGTGATGGTATGGGGGTGTATTAGTGCCCAAGACATGGGTAACTTACACATCTGTGAAGGCGCCATTAATGCTGAAAGGTACATACAGGTTTTGGAGCAACATATGTTGCCATCCAAGCAACATTACCATGGACGCCCCTGCTTATTACAGCAAGACAATGCCAAGCCACGTGTTACATCAACGTGGCTTCATAGTAAAAGAGTGCGGGTACTAGACTGGCCTGCCTGTAGTCCAGACCTGTCTCCCATTGAAAATGTGTGGCGCATTATGAAGCCTAAAATACCACAATGGAGATCCCCGGACTGTTGAACAACTTAAGCTGTACATCAAGCAAGAATGGGAAAGAATTCCACCTGAGAAGCTTAAAAAATGTGTCTTCTCAGTTCCCAAACGTTTACTGAGTGTTGTTAAAAGGAAAGGTCATGTAACACAGTGGTGAACATGCCCTTCCCAACTACTTTGGCACGTGTTGCAGCCATGAAATTCTAAGTTAATTATTATTTGCAAAAAAAAAAATAAAGTTTATGAGTTTGAACATCAAATATCTTGTCTTTGTAGTGCATTCAACTGAATATGGGTTGAAAAGGATTTGCAAATCATTGTATTCTGTTTATATTTACATCTAACACAATTTCCCAACTCATATGGAAACGGTGTTTGTACAATAAACTTCCAAAGAGGAGGGAAACAAGCAAACAGCTTACCATTCGATGATGTAAACATAGCAGCATAAACGGGTGATCAAGTCGCCGCTATGAATAGTTTATCTGCGTTAGCGCTTATAATAACAATATCACTAATATTTGGTTAATATTCAAGTGTAAATGGAATACTGTTGGTGCTTTTTGGATGGTTATTTATTGGGTTTTATGGGCGGAATAGAGGACCTCTATGAAAGACTTGAGGTCGAATGATTGTCCACTGTCGTACTCACCATGTTTACTTCTGAGATGGAATCGATGCTTGCTATGTTGATGCTCATCCCAACAATGACTGGAGAACCTGAGGAAGCACAGAAGAAGTGAAGTGAATTATTTGTATATAGCGCGTCAAAGATATTTACACAGTGAAACACATTGTCTACATCTTTAAGCTACATTTCAACCAGTGTGTAAAGTGTCATGCCCTCGGACGCAACAGCAGTGACTAGGATGACGGAACACATGAACCTGGAACCCTAAAATTTGCTGGAACGACCGCTCTACAGTAGGGAAGGTATTTATATGGCCCAATTCCTCGGTGGTTCTTGCATGGGAGGAGGGGGGGGTTAAACACTTTGCAATGCAGTCTGCTGGACATGATGGAAAGTGCCACTCTATATAGAAACTGACGCTGTGGTCAAAGTTGGAATTGCCACAAAACAGATTTTAAGGTATTCCACACTTTACTGCAATCTGGCGGCTGAAGTGGATAGTGCACCCCCCAATTTGTCACATTTCATGTGTCAGGTAAACCGTGACCAATGGGACCATATGAATCCCCTTCCTACTGTACCAACCGAGCCACGCCGGTAGAAGATCTTGTAAGTTTACAAAAAAAAAAACGTGTTTGTGTACACTGTTACCTGAAAATATGATATCCAAATCCATATGATATCCAAACCTCAATTTACAAACCCCTCTGTTTGCCAACTTTTCAGTTTACAAACTTTAATATCAAGCCAAATATGCCTCAATATGCAAACCATGTCTATGTGTACGAATGCTTCATTCATTCATTTTTGTGTCCCGCCTGCAGCCATTGTTTGTCGTAAAGCGCAGCATTTTTGGAAAGGCGGTGCCACGTCACTTGCTACGCAGTACAGAACATTACTAGTCACTTGGCAGTGCTTCAGTGTGTGCATTTTCTGTGCTTTATTTGCCTTTTGACAAGTTTTATCCATTTTGTTAACTCAATTTTGCATCTGAAAAAGACAACAGGCCAGCATGGAAAGAAGGAGGGAATTGTTGTGGAGTTAAAAAAAAAAATGTCGCAGACTTCGTATCACAGCAAGTTTTAATTGTGATAAGACCAGACTCAATTGTTACAGATTTGAGATGGGGGTGTGAGGATTTAATTTGCATTTATTCTAATTGAAACATTCCGTTATATGTGTATGGTTAACATGCACAAACTATAGTTTCAGCTCTATTTAATTGTACTATTTTTTAAACCACAAACTGGCCAGCCATGCACTATTTTCCTTTAAATGTATTCACCACCACTTTACATATAGGCTATGTCATATTGCTTATACTTTGGATTATGCACCATTTGCACAAATAGAGTAACATATATGATAATATTTTCAATCAAACAATGCACAAATCTTGCCACATGCATGACAACCGCGACAAACTAAGTCAGCTGTAGCGGCTCATAAAACATAAAACAGGGATACATTACTCCGTGGGCCCAGTGAGGAAATATGCAGTCATCCACGCTAATGTTAATGAAAGCAATGAATGTAAAGGAGCGGCAAGAACAAACTATGCCTCGTTTACATGATTGGAGTACATGCTGTAAACAAAACAACTCGCTTATATGTCCCGTAAACACTTGGCCCTCTAAAATATTCAGACAACTTGGTTTACAAGGAGAATCCATTCACAGTGAGCCTGTAATGAACTTGAAAGTAATTAGCAGGAGCCGACTTCAGACGATACTTTTTCTACATCAACAGAAAAGGAGGAATCATTACTTCCTAATGTGTACATCCACAATTTCATGCAAACATTAAATCCAGTGGCAGTTTTAGCTATTGGCAATGCTGTTGAGGGCGCCATAAAGATGAGGGGTGAAAACAGATTAATATTTATTACATGCACATGGATAGGCTGATTGGCAAAAGTAAATTGACCACAGTGTGTGAATGCGAGTGTGAATGGTTTTACAATGTTTATCCTCTTAAACTGTAAGTAGGTTAGACATAAATATTATAACATTGAAATCAACAGTAAGATCACTAATTCTGTGGTAATATTTGAGTGGGCCCAAGGCCCCTCTGTAGTAAAAAAAAAAAAAGGGCCCTGGGGTCAAAAAGGTCAAGAACCCCTGCTGTAAAGCATGATTCTGGTATACACAAAACTACCAAGTGTCATGTCTGTGTGATCATGTTTTGTTTTAGTCATGTTCGGTTTTGTTTTTGGACTTTTTGTGCACTTTTGTTTTGTTTTGTCACCATAGCAACCATTAGTTTTCACCTGTCACGTCACGCACCTGTTTCACGTTTTGAGTCACGCACCTGCTTTCACTAATCATGTCTATAGTATTTAAGTTCATTGTTTTCAGTTTGTCGTTCTGACGACATCCCGCATTTATGCTTCTGCACACACCCTTAAGACCCCTGCTGCTCTTTTTTCATGCCGGTTCCATGCCAAGTAAGTTCTTGTTTATTAAGCCACAGTTAGTGTTTTTTGTTGTTCATAGTTTCTGCCTTTGTGCAAGTATGTGTTTTCATAGCCAAGTCGTTTCTCCGCCACTGTGCGCGCTTTTCGTTTGTACTTTTTTTTGTAGTTATAGTGTTTAAATAAATCATGTATTCACCTTCACGCCACATCTGGTCCAAATCACTTGCACCTCGGGAGAACAAACCAAGCCATGGTCCTAGTCTTGACACCAAGAGGAAATTCATAAACTTCCACTTGCTTTCATTTGAATTCCAATTATGCTTCTTGTTCGCAACCTCAATTTAAATTTGATCCATATTCATGGCATCGAAATAGAACTTGGGAGACAATCTCAAATCAAACTGGAATTGTGTGCAATCCTGGTGCGCAGCATATAACAGGTCGGGATATGTGTGTCAGAGGGGGTGGATAAAACCAAACGTCTCAAGGAAAGCGCAACATATTGTAAGAGCTTGAGGTGTACAGGAAATGGTAACAGGAAAAACTCAACTTTCTTTAAGGAAGTTCTCTCTTATTTTCTTAGTATCTTAGCAATCACTCACCTACTCTGCACAAAAGAACAAAGTGTCATCATCCATAAATTACAGACTATAAGACGTTACACTTTTCCAACGCTTTGAACCCTGCGGCTTATAAAATGGTTCGGCTAATTTATGGATTTGTTTTCGCTAATGCCAATAACGTTTTGAATTAAACAAAAAGTTGTGAAAGGGTATGTTATTCTTTGTGCTATGGCGGCATTTTTTGGACGAATTTGCTCACTGAAGGTGCTGCATTGTGGATGTCTACAGTATTTAAACCGGAAGTACAGGTGCCGGTCCGTCTTCTAGTTGTTCATAGACTTTCTGGTTGAAAGGATTCTTCATTCATTTCTCCAAGCAACGTTTGTAAGTTTTACTAACTGAATAACTCAACTGTCACATGTTTGATAGTATTGTTTTCATGCATATTCGTATGTGCTATCGTAATGTAAACTAGCTAGAGTCGTTAGCATTGGCTAATATGCTAACACGTGTATGAGTGTCTGTGTTAGTTTTATTAACCTACAATGGCATTCTGTTTGTATTGTTCCAGTTTCATAAAATCATCAAAACGTCACAGTGGACTTATTGAGTCTCTTTCGCTGATTGGAGAGCTAGCTTCTGCAGCTAGTGGGTCCATGATGATGACTTCTGTTTGCTTGATCAGCTGTTTTATTGCCTTGTTACAGGCATTGTTTGGAAACAATTAAGGTATGGATATAAACATTTAAAAAAATATTCCTGTGTAAATAACTCATTTCACGACGTATATATCTGCAGCTTATAGTCCGGTGCAGCAGATACAATAAAAATATATTGTTTTCTTCTAAAATTTAGTGGGTGTGGCGTATATACTGGTGCACTATTTAGTGGGGGCGGCATGGCGTAGTGGGTAGAGCAACCGTGCCAGAAACCTGAGGGTTGCAGGTTCGCTCCCCGCCTCTTACCCTCCAAAAATCGCTGCCGTTGTGTCCTTGGGCGGGACACTTCACCCTTTGCCCCTGGTGCCACTCACACCGGTGAATTGAATGATGAATGATAGGTGGTGGTCAGAGGGGCCGTTGGCGCAAATTGCAGCCACGCTTCCGTCAGTCGACCCCAGGCTATGAAAGTAGCTTACCACCACCAGGTGTGAATAAATGATGGGTTCTACATGTAAAGCGACTTTGGGTACTTAGAAAAGCGCTATATAAATCCCAGTTATTATTATTAGTCCGGAAAATACGGTAAACAAGGATTTTCTGATCACCCAAATGCACATAACCGTGAATTTGCACTTTTGCCATGGTATTACTATTATACGTGCAGGATGATTTCTCGTATTAAGCTGCAACATCGATGTGGTGCTATTGTGAAATGTCAGCTCCGTTTGACACTGCAAACATTTCACACTTTTTCGGTTTGAAATGATTGCAAAGCCTTTGACAGCTTCTCTCGTCTACTTTGGGCTCTTTGCTCTCTTCTGTGAGGGTCTTTCTCGGCACTCTGCTGTTTCCCCCTCACAGTCAGACGGCCACATGACCCGGGCGTGACCTACAGCACCGTATCTGCACCACTCTAATGTGTGCTCTCTTGGAGCAGTCTGGATTTTATATACGTTTTATTAATTAATCATTGAAGCAACACAATACAAATCTGAGCTTTTTTATAATCGAATTAACCTCTTTTCAAAACCGACACTGATTAAATCCACTAATTTTTGAAGTCATATGCAGTTTTTAAAAAACTAATAATTACATCAGCACAATCTAAAAACACCTCATTATAATGCCATGTGCTTCTATGCCACCACAAATAACATCTGCTATAATAAAACATTATCTCCATCACAGTGCTTCATTTTTTATCCCACTTTGTGATAAAACACTTTACATACTAAAAGTACAATCAATCAATCGAAATGTATTTATATAGCCCTTAATCACAAGTGTCTCAAAGGGCTGCACAAGCCACAACGACATCCTTGGCACAAGATGTTAGATATTCTAATATGGTGTTTTGGCACAGATAGATGTTAGTGTTAAATACCAACTGGCTTTTTGATATAGATTATGCTTGGAAAAGAGTGTGGTGTCAGGCATGTTCGTGATGCCCCAATGTACAAAGTGGTTTGGCCCAATATCAATAAAAACGGGGGTGAAAAAAGATGCAAGGGGACTTCGGGTAGCTCTTAGCACCATCTGTTCATGCAAGGAAGAGAACATTTTAAAGAAACCTTGACTGCAAACAAGACATTTTGAGAACATTCTGCTGAAGGAAAACCCAGTATTATATCTAAGTGTACTTAAAGAGTTGGAGTTTCTCGAGACACACGTCATAAGGCCAGGGCCATAACCAGGATTTGACAAATACAGAGGTCAAAATTCTGCAACTTCTGCTTTCACGCTGTTCTTTTTTTCATTCCTCCATCCACTGTTTGTCCCTTCTCTCCACATTCTATCACTCTCTCCCCCTCTGCCATTTGTATGACATGAGCCCTCAGTAAAATGAAATACAACTCCTTCACATCAACATTTAAATAAGAATGACAGAATGTAATCAACAAAATACAAGCAGTACAAGAGTAAAAGTAACATTTAGGTTGTACAATGTTATTATTATTATTGTCCTTTGGTATGTTGTTAAATTTAGGCTATATAAGTTCCATTATTTATGTATAAATGCCTATCTCAGCTGCATTTGGGCGGAAGGCAGGGTGCATACTGGACTACGGATGTACGGTATACCGGTATTAGTATAGTATTGCGATACTAATGAATCACTTTCGGTACTATACCGCCTCTGAAAAGTACCGGTCCGCCACCCGCCAAATAATAGAATAATAAATGACACAATATGTTACTGCATACATCAGC
The DNA here is from genome assembly GCF_033978685.3 of Nerophis lumbriciformis. NCBI lineage: Eukaryota > Metazoa > Chordata > Actinopteri > Syngnathiformes > Syngnathidae > Nerophis > Nerophis lumbriciformis. Next base: position 28,982,856 of record NC_084556.2, read on the forward strand.
AGCTAAATTAGGAGCCTTTGTTTGCTTACTTACTAATAAAAGACAAGTTGTCTTGTATGTTCACTTTTTTATTTAAGGACAAACTTGCAATAAGAAACATATGTTTGATGTACCGTAATATTTTTTGTTAAAATAAAACCAAAAATGCAATTTTTTGTGGTCCCCTTTATTTAGAAAAGTACCGAAAAGTACTGAAAAGTATCGGAAAAATATTGTTACCGGTACCAAAATATTGGTATCGGGACAACACTGCACTGGACAATGAAAAATAAAACCTCTCCGGTCATTCCTTAAAGCAGATAATCTGAGCAGAGAACAGTATAGTTCCTTTAACATAAGCAGTGTGTATATGTAACAAGGTCAATGATGTCATGTAAATGTAATGTATTGTATAATGTTGTATTATTGTTATAATTACACAAAATGTGTACATTACATGAAAATGTGTCAATTTGTGGAGCTGTGTTACCCCTACTGCAATGATTGTTGTGACACCTGCCTCTTTATATGTGTTGGACACGTCGTTCTACTTCCCTTTAGTCAACGATATCAACGTGAGAGGTAGACATCCGCGCGACAACAGAAAAGTGTATTTTTTGTCTGAGAACTTCAGTTCACTATTATTTCTTGTTCTGTATTATTGTATTTGTGTAGGGGCTTGACAATTGGCAGACAATATTGACTACATTTGTATTTCCTGTATTTTTTTTTGTCTTTTTCTTGTGCGGCTCGGTACCAATCGATCCACAGACCGGTACTGGGCCGTGGCCCGGTGTTTGGGGACCACTGCTCTACAGCACGGTGATTTACAGTGCACTCAATATCCTACACAAAGTCTCTCAGACTGGAAGGCTCTGCAGAGAGTGGTGAGGACGGCGGAAAAGATCATCGGGACTCCTCTTCCTCCTATCCAGGAAATCGCAAAAAGCCGCTGCCTGACCAGGGCTCAGAAAATCTGTAGAGACTCCTCCTACCCCCACCAAGGACTGAAAGAGGTTCCGCAGCCTCCATAGCAGAACCTCCAGGTTCTGTAACAGCTTCTTCCCTCAGGCCATAAGACTCTTGAACGCATCATAATAATCCCCTCAATTCCCCCCAAAAACAGATTAACTTGCTGGAATATAAAGACAATATAACATACATCCATAAACGTGGATGCATATGAAAAAGTGCAATATTTTTATCCATACAGTAATCTATTTATTTACAACTGCACCTTATTGCTCGTTTATCCTGCACTACAACGAGCTAATGCAACACAATGTGTCATGTCTGTGTAATCATGTTTTGTTTTAGTCATGTCATGTTTTGTTTTGTTTAGTTATTGGACTCTTTAGTTTCTGGCTTTTCACTCCCTTGTCTTGTTTCCATAGTTACCCATTAGTTTCACCTGTTCCACGTTTGGACTCATTGTGCACTCTTGTTTGTCACCATAGCAACCCATTAGTTTTCACCTGCCCTCACGACTCACGCACCTGTCTTTAATCATTTCACTATTATTTAAGCTTCCAGTTGTCAGGCTGTCTGTCTGGCGACATCATACCCCTGTCACACTCTGTTTACCTCTGCGTACTTCATGCCCTGTCCAAGTAAGTTTTTTTGATTCATGCCACAGTTAGCGACTTTTGTTCATGTCCTTAGTTTTTTGCCCACGTGCAAGTATTGGTTTCATTTGTCAAGTTTGTACTTCCGCCTTGTGCGCACCTTTAGTTTGTTCTTTTTGTTATAGTAAAATTAAATATGTCTTCACCTTCACGCCATGTTTGGTCCAAATGTTCATTTGCACCACGGGAGAACAAACCACGCCATAGTCCAAGTCTTGACACAATGTTGTTCTTATCTGTACTGTAAAGTTCAAATATGAATGACAATAAAAGGAAGTCTAAGTCTATATTTGCAGTCAATCATATCTGTATGAAGACATGACCTCGGTGTCTTCAATGGTAGTTACGACCATGAATATGGCCTGATTTACTAAAGGTGTGTGTGTATTAAAACTTGCAAACTTGCAGAGCTGATCAACTAAGCTTGTTGCCCAAATAATTGCATCTCTTAAATGAGCCAAATAGAGAATGCAATCCATGGCCTCTGTTTTCATGTAAAGTATATGCAGATTTAGGCTGATTATTAGAACGCCCATAATACTGGGAGAAGGAGATACAACTATAATAATTTTGCTCTCGCAATGTGATTCATCAAGACTGAAACTGTTTTGCGATTGCTGTTATTTGTCTATACTTAGCACGTTTGAAATATGTGTGCAAACTGGCACTGTTACGCAGAAATGGCTGTGAGAAAGAAGGTGATCGATGGACAGATGAATCCTCTGTCAAACTATATGTTCTTGTAAGAAATAGACTTATTGGACAAAATGCCAATTTAGCAATATCATTTTCCAATTGTGTAGTTACTGGATGACTTCAGGGCTGATTAAAATAAATTAATCGATTTGTTTTGGTGTCTGCTGGTGTTTTTTTTTTATTAGAGACATATTAATATATGTTAACATCTTTTTTTGCAAAATGCATTTTCATGCATTCTTACATTCATTTCTGGATTATTCCAAATGCACAATAACACCGCAGCGCACTTTTGGCTTGCTAAAAATTGATTCTGTTGTCCAGGTCGCGCTTCTACGGTATATCACCCAAAAAGGTGGAGTGTGCTGCATTTTAAAAATACTTGTTTGTCCTTCAAATAAACAAATAGAAACAAACAATGTGCAGTTACATTAAGAAGATGGCTGCGCCAGATTTAGCACCATGCTAATTTCCATCTGTAGTCCTCTTATGGCGCATTTAAAATCCACAATTACAATTACACAGGATTAAAAATACACAACAATATTGAAATCACTTAATAAAACAGCACTGGTTGGACCATTTTAGGTCAAGGATGTGGAGGGAAATGGGTGTCTCCTTAGGCACAGTTGCTGGTACACACACAATCTTCATTTAAGTTGGGTGGTCTGCACCACTTTTGGACTTATTATAAATGTAATTAATTGTCTTAATTTATACCTGCAACATGCCCACTAATAATATACATTTTATTGTTTACACTTACTGTTAAGTGTGTAGCATTTGGATCCTACTAGATCAGGCCCTTAATCTATGAACCATTCAGGGGTTGACTATTGTACATCAAATACTTCCAACTGAATTTAAATGATTCATAATACAAAATTATTTCAGACATTTCAATATTTCTAACTGTGTGAGTATGGGCATTTTCCTGATTTTGTGAGCAAGACACCAGACATTAGGCAACTTAGCGATGAACTACTAGATCAACGATCATTAACCAGACCCTCATTAATAAGGTATTTCCAAAAGTGTCTTGTGAAGACAATTGTAGGGCAGAGGTGGGCAAACTATTGGGCTCAGGGGCCATATTAGCTTTTTGAATTTGACAGACTGGCCAGGCGAGCACATGACACATTTCAAAGCATATCATATCTTTTGCAACTAAGAGTAGACTTCTCAGACGTGCCCTATTTAATTATAATATATCTATTTCCAACAATATCATGTCAGAACGTCAAAGAAGTATAAAAATGGTATTAAAGGGTTAACACTTACATTCTATTTAGTGGGAGCAGTGTTGTTGATCACCCTTTTTTTGTCAGTGCATCAAAGTCGAGTATCAGTTTTGTTGTGGCAATCCTCAAAACAGATATTTGCTCAATTATGTTCTAATATTTGGCGGGCCAGATTAAAAAGACCATTGGGCTGGGTGTGGCCCGCGGGACGGAGTTTGCCCATCCTGCTCTAGAGGTTATAGCAAAGTGTATCAATACTTCTGTTCATAGCATTATTTTGTATAATACTAATTCATCCTTTGGCAAATTAAAAACAACAAATTCCGCAGACTTCATTTGATGTCATGGAATATTAATTGGCACCTTTACATTTTTTTAAATATTTTCTTCAAATACTGATGGTATAATACTGTACAAACTATGCAAGGCATGTTGTACTCTTTCTCTCATGTCCTATAATCCTATTTTCTCCTGCAGGCCCTGTCCTCCCACAGCACTAAATGCCCTGAAGCTTTGTCATATTCCCTGACCCAACTCTTCGCAAAAATGAAAAAGAAAAAAGAAAAAAAAAGGAAAGAAAGGGGTAGGGGTGTTGTGAGTGGGGAAGAAGGTCCATTTACCATTGCCCTTTGTCAAGGCAACCAGTAACCGTTTTCTCCAGAGATGTCAAAGTACATCTATTTGTGAGATGAAGATGAAGCGGGAAAGCAAAGTCTCGCTTTCTGCATATTTTGATGTCGCTTTAGTGAAAACCGACTCTCGCTTTGTCAGGACAGCTTTCTCAAAATAAAGCTGCTCAAGCTGCACTTGTGGCTCAGTTGCTGGATTACAAAAAAACAACATAAAATCATCACAACCTTAATTATTTGTGAACGTAATACAGATTTCATTCAACTGATGTTGCATCTAAAATATACAACGTGTGAGCACTGCAGTGGTGTTTGTTATATGTTAAACAGAAATGCTCAAATACAGTTACATTTTTTTTTTCATTTGAACAGTTTTTATAGATTGCTTTGAAGCATCAGTCAACTCAAACTCCACGTTTAAGACATAATAGACTACACATGCATAAACAGTACCACTGATGGTCCAACTAACACATTTTGCAACTCTGCCTTTCTGTTATTCGCTTGTAAGCTAGATAGCTTACAAGCTAACTATCTTACCGAGATCACATCCTCCTGATGTCTGACAAGCCATTATTGACAGATACATTTTTCGGCGACAAGTTTTATTGAAGATTTTTGTCGACAATATCAAACAGGTGCTTCCGTGATTTTGCTAGTTTTTAATAGTTATAAATAGATGGTAGGCGTATGTGGCTTCTGCTCTGCTGAGACATTAATGAAGAAAACTCAGTGGATCACAGTTTCAGACGTGGATGCTGACCAAATGTGCAAAATCCCAAAAAAGGAACATACAGTATTAAAATAGGCTTTTGTCTACAACAACTACATGTAACCATGCACACTAGTGACTTCAATGGCATAAAAACATCAACAATCTCTATATTGGTTGACTGGATCTTCTTGAGGCTTGGCATCATTCAGGTTATACAATGTATCCTCTAGCTATCACTATGGTAACGGGGGTGATTATTATTAAATCACAAGACATCCGAAATATTTGTCATTGAGCTGACAAAGCCGCAGAACATTGCAAAGAACAGGCAGTGTGTTGGTAAATGCAAAAGTTAGATTGCAATGCTGCTTCCAGACTTCATCAAACAGGCCGTTCCAGTCATGGCCAAATCAACTGCATAATTATTCCTAATCAATCACGGTCATCGGGAAACAGTGCTATTGGCTTCATATCTTACCTTCACACTGCAATCACGATTACAGCTCTCAAGCGCAATTGAACCATTTAAAAGCATCCCACAATAAAATAGAATCCGGGTACTTTCAGTATAATTTCAGCTGAAATTGTTTTGTGAAATTCCGAGCTCTAAAAACACATCAGTTTCTGTAAGGCCATGTTGTTGAAGTGTTTTAATAATAATTACATAGTATTGAGAGGGCAGCACGGTGGAAGAGGGGTTAGTGCGTCTGCCTCACGATACGAAGGTCCTGGGTTCGCTCCTGCGCTCGGGATCTTTCTGTATGGAGTTTGCATGTCCTCCCCATGACTGTGTGCGTTTCCTCCGGGTACTCCGGCTTCCTCCCACCTCCAAAGACATGCACCTGGGGATAGGTTGATTGGCAACACTAAATTGGCCCTAGTGTGTGAATGTGAGTGTGAATGTTGTCTGTCTATCTGTGTTGGCCCTGTGATGAGGTGGCGACTTGTCTAGGGTGTACCCCGCCTTCCGCCCGATTGTAGCTGAGATAGGCTCCAGCGCCCCCCGCATCCCGAAGGGGATAAGCGGTAGAAAATGGATGGATGGATGGATACTACTGTACTTACTACTGTAAGTTCAGTTTAGATTTTAATTGTCCTGTGATTAACTATCGGCCATTTCATCCAATTGGGTGACATTGGAAAGAAGCTAGTGACTACGCAGTCGGGCGGGACTATGAAAAAATAAATAATAATAAAATCACCTTCCTCATAAGACCTCAGTTCAGCGAACAAAGATAGCTTATGTGAGTTGTCACAGTGGAATTCACATAAAGTACGTACTCACAAGACCGCCACATGCTAAATTGAGCCCCTAAGCAGAATTTTATTAGAAGACACTCCCCTACCATTTCCATGTTTTTCTCACACTGTTTTATTCATGGGAAATAATTTTGAAACTTTTTTGATCAAACTTACATTTGATTAGAAACATGTTTTGTACCGAAATAAATTGACATGAAAGAAATGCAAAATTAAGTTTTTGACATACGAGTGAGGGAAGAGTGGATCGTGAGATCGACAGGCGGATTGGTGCGGCGTCTTCAGTAATGCGGACGCTGTATCGATCCGTTGTGGTGAAGAAGGAGCTGAGCCGGAAGGCAAAACTCTCAACTTACCGGTCGATCTATGTTCCCTTCCTCACCTATGGTCATGAGCTTTGGGTTATGACCGAAAAGACAAGATCACGGGTGCAAGCGGCCGAAATGAGTTTCCTCCGCCGGGTGGCGGGGCTCTCCCTTAGAGATAGGGTGAGAAGCTCTGCCATCCAGGGGGAGCTCAAAGTAAAGCCACTGCTCCTCCACATCGAGAGGAGCCAGTTGAGGTGGTTCGGCCTAGGGAGGTGTTTCGGGCATGTCCTACCGGTAAGAGGCCGTGGGGAAGACCCAGGACACGTTGGGAAGACTATGTCTCCCTGCTGGCCTGGGAACGCCTCGGGATTCCCCGGGAGGAGCTGGACGAAGTGGCTGGGGAGAGGGAAGTCTGGGTTACCCTGCTTAGGCTGCTGCACCCGCGACCTGACCTCGGATAAGCGGAAGAAGATGGATGGATGCATGGATGGTAACAGAAACATAGTTCAATACATTTTCCTGACATAACTCCGGCCAAGTCCTTACATGCATCACTACCTTTTAACTAGGGCTGTCAACGTTAATGTGTTAATGCATGTGATTATTCATGCAAAAAATTAAATAGTGCTTTTAACATCAACGCAGATTGTACACAATTTATTTGGACAACACATGCTCCTTAACCTTTAATACGGTTGGTTATCTGAAAGGCAGCACGGGTGGTTATACGGTCCGTGATCAGGGGCCTCATCCAAGGGGCCATACATTAAAATCCAGAAAACATTGTACGCAAGAAAAAAAAGAGATGTATTAAACCCAAGCACATTCCACGTGGAATTGACCGCAGACATTTGCGTGGCAGGGCATGCCCAGACCACGCCCGCTATTACGAATCATATTGAAAGTAGCCATGTGCCTGAGATCTGCACGCTCTGCCCAATCACCATTCAGTAAGAAGTGCTTCTCTCTTGTGATTGCAGCGAATGACAGAGGAAAGATTTGGAGCCTGTCATTACTCTGTGGTTTCCGAGAACTGAACACAGGCTGAAATAAAAATGAAATAGTCGGGTCAGGAAGAAGGTGAAGAGGAAGATGGATGTGACCTATCCCAGCTGCACTCGGGCAGAGGGCGGGTAATCAGAGAGGTGATCTGGCTAATAGACTACAAACTAGATTTATGTGTTTGGTCTGCTGCCAGTTATTTTCTACCAGTACCTCATCAGCCAGTAGAGATGATTGAACCAGATCATGGCTCAGGTGTTACTGAAAAGGCCAAGAACTGCTGACTTTTGCAGGTATTTGTGTATATGAATATATTTAGATTATGTTGATACGTCTTTTTTAATCAGGTGTTACTTTCCTTCATGGTTTGGCTGGACAGGGGTTAATGATCATTTGCAGGTTCAAGCTGTCACCATCATAACACCTCAACTGTACGCTCTACGGGTAATTACGTGGCATTCCTAACCTCCATGTAAATTTAAAAAGAAGTTGAGCTGAGAAGGTAAAAATGAAACGCAAAACAATTTTAAGTAGTGATGGGTACCAATACTTGGTTTCACAACGACGTAAAAGGTAGTGACCCAACAAAAAAAAAGATTGTAGTAATCGTTGTTTCATTTCGGTGCTAAACGAATGGAGTCTCATTCATCTGCAACAAGTTAAGTTAAAGTTATAGTACCAGAGATTGTCACACACACACTATGTGTGTTGTCCTCTGCATTTGACCCATCCCCTGGTTCGTTCCCTGGGAGGAGAGGGGAGCAGTGGGCAGCAGCGGTGGCCGCACCCGGGAATCATTTTATGGTGATTTAACCACCAATTCCAAACCTTGATGCTGAGTGTCAAGCAGGGAGGTAATGGGTCCCATTTTTAAAAGTTAAAGTTAAAGTACCAATGATTGTCACACACACACTAGGTGTGGCGAAATTATTCTCTGCATTTGACCCATCACCCTTGATCACCCCCTGGGAGGTGAGGGGAGCAGTGGGCAGCAGCGGTGGCTGCGCCCGGGAATCATTTTGGTGATTTAACCCCCAATTCCAACCCTTGATGCTGAGTGCCAAGCAGGGAGGTAATGGGTCCCATTTTTATAGTCTTTGGTGTGACTCGGCCGGGATTTGAACTCCCAACCTACCGATCTCAGGACGGACACTCTAACCACTATAGTCTTGGGTATGACTCAGCCAGGGTTTGAACTCACAACTTACCGATCTCAGGGCGGACACTCTAACCACTAGGCCACTGAGTAGGTCGTGCTTGACATGCTTGACGGTGATCTTATGCAAGTACCGTATTTTTCGAACTATAAGTCACAGTTTTTTTTATAGTTTGGCTGGGGGTGCGACTTATACTCAGGAGCGACTTATGTGTGAAATTATTAACACATTACCGTAAAATATCAAACAATATTATTTAGCTCATTCACGTAAGAGACTAGACGTATAAGATTTCATGGGATTTAGCAATTAGGAGTGACAGATTGTTTGGTAAACGTATAGCATGTTCTATATGTTATAGTTATTTGAATGACTCTTACCATAATATGTTACGTTAACATACCAGGCACGTTCTCAGTTGGTTATTTATGCCTCATATAACGTACACTTATTCAGCCTGTTGTTCACTATTCTTTATTTATTTTAAATTGCCTTTCAAATGTCTATTCTTGGTGTTAGGTTTTATCAAATACATTTCCCCAAAAAATGCGACTTATCCTCCAGTGCGACTTATATATGTTTTTTCCTTCTTTATTATGCATTTTCGGCAGGTGCGACTTATACTCCGGTGCGACTTATACTCCGAAAAATGCGGTAACAAATGGAACACGTTTACGGTGATTTGGACAAGGTGGGTGGTTGGATGACATCACAAGTCAGGAAATGTATTTTAGAATGAATTAAAAATCGTAACGGCACAAACGAAAATGTTTGCAGCGCAAACGTTTGAGCCAAGTTTAGGGAGATTTGGACAACAAAGGGGGTGAGGGGCAACTTTGCACGGGTTGTCACAAGCAGGGCTGTAACCAGGATTTGACAAATTCCGAGGTCAAAAATTGGAGGTTCGCGAGGAGCTTTGAAAGGCTGAAATCATCCCAGCACCATACAAATAATACCATCTTGAGCAACACAATGAACAATCCACTTTTTAAAAATTACTATGTTGAAGTTTATCATAATAAACCATTTTAACATCATTAAAACATAAGTTTAAAAACTTTTATCTCAGACATGGACGTGAACCTAAGACTTTGTGCTACGCACTACGAGAGGCACCAGAAGTTAAATGGGGGAAACTGTCTTCATATTCTAATCAGTAAGAGAGGTTGATATGGCCAAGGAATGTGTCTGGGGTAAAATTTCATATGAAGCGTCACGTCATTCAATAATTTACATTTGACTTATAATAATGATAATGTGGTTTCCGCTGCTCATTTGGCCTGCAATCAGCTAAAGACTAGCTCGCTACTTTTATTGTGGACTGACTATAGCAGCCAAAGCACACACTATTCCATATTGGCTAAAAGTAAAAATGTGGCAAATACACCATATTAGGCCACACCATTAGGTAAACCGGCGCAATCTAATGAGATCCAGGGCAAGTCTGCCTTTCAGTTGTGAATCACACATCTGTCAATTCTTTAATAGTATGTTGAGTATGATGCAAGATATACTGTCTTTCATCTTTTTGATTTTGTTGAACTACATGAGAGGGTTAAAGATTAGAAACAGCCTTCAGCATGATGCAGTGCGGATATTCTGAAAGCATTGCACCTAGATATCTGCAATGCCAACTAAGGCTATGTTAACTAAACCACTTCGATTGAAAGGAGTTTAGATGCACATTAGGGATGAGCGATAGGCCTAACATCTATATCGTGATATAGTTTGTAACCTCCTATGATATTGATAAAAAAATATATAAACAATGATTTATAATATTTGGAATGTAAATGATAGTAGAACAATTTATAAAGGCTAATCATTTAGCTGCTGACGTATGCGGTAACATTACGTTCTACTACGTTGTCAAAACTAATAATAATCTACTCACTAATTTACTGTCAGTAGCTGCTTACTGTCTGTTCTAACATGTACACTTGTAATAAAATGTACTAAGCACTTATTCTTTTGTTGTTTGGGTACTTTACATGGCGGTAGTTGAAGTGTAAAACAAGTTTGAGAACCACTGCACTAGGGTGTGCACACGACCATGCACCAGCGCAGTCTGAGAAGCAGCGCTGGCATATAAAGCACTCCGATAGAGATATACTACGTTTACACTACAGGCCGAAGTGGCCCAAATCGAATTTTTTTTGGGATCTGCTTTTTTCAGCTGGCTGTAAGTAAAATTTGATTTTTATCAGACTCCAGTGTAAACGCACACAGGTGCCAATGTGGCCCCAATGTGGCTTCGACGTCGACTTCCATAAAATAAAAACAAAGGAAGTTGACCGCAACATCTTAAAAATGAGTGTTTTTTATGTGAAAGTAAATTAAAATAATATAATGTATGCATGGATGTATGTAGTTTAATATATTTGGGAGGATTGTAATATTTTTATGGCTGTTAAGTAGATGATACACAGACATCAGCGTGGATCTACAGTAGCTGTATTTTTCAATTCACATGTAAGTAAATTCGCCACAGCGTCAATTCCGGTCTTTCAACAATCGTTATTTCTTCGTAATCAAAATACATATCCATATATTACATTTAGCCTCTTATTTGCGCACTATTGATAAGTGATGCATCGAAAATTGGGTCATCTTAAACAGAAACCGAAACCTGATGTTGTGATGAAATATCCATTTCCGCTGGCGACTGCGTCTTTCCGGCGCACAAGAATGACGTGGCTCGCCTAAAGCTGACAAAAAAGTCACATACTGGTCGATTTCAGGTCGCACTGCGTTTAGGTTGAAATCCCATTTGAAAAGATCAAATTCCAATCGGATTTAGGACTACCTCCAGATGTGGCCTGAATCTGATGCCAAAATATCAGATTTGAAGCACTTAGACTGCGTCACTTGAGGGCAAAAAAATCAGATTTGGTGTGCAGTGTAAACGGGGCCAGACTCAACAAGTTTGTGTCCTAATCACCAAACGGAGGCAGGTATGTCAACCAGCGTTCCAAACTGGCTGTGACGAGGCAGGGGAAGCGCACAGGAAGTGGAAAAACAGGGAGGAAGTCACGCTAACACTTACTAAACACAAAACACTGTTAAAGAAAATATAAAGCCAGACCTGTCATATCAGGTCATGACATTTTGCTCTGAAAGTCCTCCTGTGGACATGCAGAGACTTATTTCCGACAACAAAAACAACAAAAGATTGTTTGATAATGAAAAATATCGATCTAACCCCTGAAGTATTGACCGTACACTGACACATTACTGTTGATATGTGTATTGATCCACCCACCTCTGTTTACATTCAAGAGCTGTAGCTTAGCAGTTTGCATATCATAAGGCATTCAGTGGAGCATGTCCTCCAGTTGTACAAATTGTTGTTTATTTTCCGCCATGGAGGACTGCTGACTTAGAAGTGGAGTTGAACTGTAGCCACGAGCTAGATAGTGAGAATGCTACAGTGCTTTAAGGACGGGCTTGTTTGATTGTCGCTGTGAAATCTGTGGGACAAAGCTAGAATGTGTCATCAACAGTGTTAGGAACATTATTGTTACTTTCCCAAATAAGTAATTGAATTACTAACTTAATTATTCTTTAATATATCTAATAATTACCAGGGAAAGTAATTCATGTTACTTATTTTAACTTTCATATACAATTGGTGTATGCAGTTAAGAGAGGTTTCATGAGAAAGAGTGTGTGAGTGTGTGCCTTTAGAAGGAGGTGCCTGTTTCCAAGTTACGTGATGTCAGCAAAGGCGCACTCATTGGCTGTTTTACCTTAGCATTGGTAGTGGAGACAGGGATGAGATTGTTGATTGCAGCGCTGGTGGACTGTTTTTACTGATAGTTGATGAAGCGAATGACTATGCGTCTCTCCTTGCCACAAATGTGGTATTTTAGGTGTATTATTTTTGATGATTGTCAAATTGTCACTTTCTTAAATGTTCATTATTCCCCCTTAGTAGTTGTATGAGGTACTTCCTGAAGTGAACTTCCTGGGATTCTAAAGATGTTTTGTTCGCCTCAAAAGTAGCGTGCCATGTTACATCAAATGTATCGGTAACGATGTTGTAACGTACATAAAAGCAGTGATGGGCAAGCTACTTGGAAAATGTAGTAAGCTAAGCTACTAGTTACTCTCAATTAATTATAGCTTGGCTACAGCGGAAGCTATCCCCAGAGACTTGTAGCTAGTTACACTACAAGCTACACGGCCAAAGTAGTTTGCTACATCAAAGCTACATTATGACCCCCCGTATGACATGAATTAAGCCACAGACCCCCATTTAACGGCATTCATATCTATGGGCCCACATGTAGAAAATCAATGTTAATGTAACCGAGAGTGTACAAATGGACCCAATAACAACTACATCTAGGGGTCCCCGCACCCCACTGTATGTATTTATTTTAGTTTGCCTTTTTTTTAGCCCACAACTATATTGGTATTAATTTCCTCTGCCAACAGTAAAACAAACAAACAAAAAACAAACCAAAAAAAAACATCATCTATCTATATCTTGAAAAAAAAAATGACCTGTGTGTTGTTTGGGAACAGTTGGTAATGGTTATGTGCAGCAAAACTTATCATGAACTCAACTCACCTTAATGTGTGTTCCTAAATTTGTGTTTGATGTCCTAGATGAAGAGAGCAGTTATCATTTTAGTTTGCAGAGTAAACAAATAAAAACTAAGGTTCTGTGCATTGTTTTCTTCAAAGTCAATCAATCATCCATCTATCCATCCATCCATTTTCTACCACTTGTCCCTTTCAGGGTCGCGGTGGGTCGCTGGAGCCTATCTCAACTGCATTCGGGCGGTAGGCAGTGTACACCCTGGACAAGTCGCCACCTCATCACAGGGCCAACACTGATAGACAGACAACGTTCACACTCACATTCACACACTAGGGCCAATTTAGTGTTGCCAATCAACCTATCCCCAGGTGCATGTCTTTGGAGGTGGGAGGAAGCCGGAGTACCCGGAGGGAACCCACGCAGTCACGGGGAGAACATCAATCAAAGTTTATTTATATAGCCCTTAATCACAAGTGTCTCAAAGGGCTGCACAAGCCATAACAACATCCTCGGCTCATATCCCACATCAGGGCAAGAAAAAACTCAACCCAATGGGAACAATGAGAAACCTTGGAGGGGTACATACATTTGTCTAAATATGGCCAAAGACACACATTGTTGTGGGTTTCCTTGACGTAGTCAACATCACTAAAGGAAAAATCCCTCTGCCATTTTCAAGTATGTTTATTTTTATTTTATTTGTATTTTTATGAGTCGTCAGCTTGAAGCGTCCCTCTGTCTCTGACTCCCTTATCGTCATGTGACATGAGTGCGTGTCTGTTACGAATTTGCTTCCTGCCTTATCTTGCTTCTGATTGGCCAGTCCTTAATGTTGCGCCCTAAACTTAGCCAATTGTGACTCATCCTACGAACACCAACCAATTATCATGGATTTTCTCCGTATGTATGGATGGTCTCATTCATCCAGGTCATTGTATTTTCTCCGTATTTTTTTGGCCTGGATTCGCAATCCATTTCCTCTCGTTGTCGCTTTGTGGGCCTAAAATAGCTAAGCTACAGGAATTGCTACTCGTTCAAAAAGTAGTGAAGCTACCACCAAGATACTGGGAAATTAAGTTAAGCTATGTAGCTTTGTGACATGTCATCACTGCATAAAATAAACTAATTAGATTAATCGTTATTAGAAAACTTATGTAACGCCGTTATTGTGTAACGCCGTTTTTCCGAACACTGGTTATCAACATCCATGATCAAAATTAAAAGCTCTATTGCTGGCCAAATATATAAGTTTTATATTGTTTTTAAATGCGCAACCCTATTTCACAAATGTTTGTTGATATGATCTTAAAGTTCCTTTGCTGAATACAAAACATTAAGAACCATCCATGAAAGGCATCTCATTCTAACACACGTACAGAGTAGTAGTGGACACATTAAGGCCTGGTGTTTGCTCGGGTTAACAGTGTTTGTTCAAGCCTCATGAAACATGATAAGTCTGCCATTTGGATAATTGCAGGCTTTATCAGTTGTCAAGGGAGTCGAGTGCTCGTCTGCCAGGGAGTGTTTGAATCTGAGCGGTGCACAGGTTTCTGTGAATCCTTCATCACACTACTTAACAGACATCAAAAAATAGAAAATGGTTGTGCTTGTTTTCGGGGAAACAAACAGTGAGAACCAAAAGGATGCTTTTTCATTGGACATTGGCCACTGTTGTAAACATGATGGGGATTCTTATTAAGCTATTATCAAAATTATTTTACTGGGAAATCATAAATACTGTGTGAATCATTTCATATTTCATGTACCAATTTTTTTAATTGATATTTTGGCCAAAAAGTGCGATATATACCACTCAAATACTTTGACTTGTGAAACAAACCAAATCCTTTGTGCATTTATATGGTACACATTCCAAAAGAAAATCCAACGAAAGGTCGATAATGTGGCAACAGAAATAATGGTCTACCCTGGTGGAATGTTCCAAGGTATGGTTTTCTGTAGAATACATCAACGTCTTCATCCAGTGAGCACTGTCACGACACTCACATTTGATGCAAATGTGCACTCATTTGAATATGCAATGAATAGAAATCAATGTGATAAGCTGCATTTAAATGGAGAACAATGTCATATTATTCTACATATTTTGTCGGGTGTAAAGCCAACTGAAAATGAATTTGCCGGCCAGAGACGAAAACACCACTCTCCTCTTATATATATATAAAAACTCAGATAATAAACCCATTGCCTAGCAACAGAGGGGCTCCATAGCAACTGTGCAGCATTTTCCCCTCAGTGCTGCAAGAGAAGCATGATGATTTATCCAGTCGAGTGTGTGTTTGCTTTTGTTTTCAATGGCGACTGCACTTGTGAAGCCTTTTTCCTTAAGAATCGAAAAAATAAAACATGTTCCACCAAATTGTTCCCCCACATTTGATACAGTGTTTCACATCAATTATTTCTGCCTCTGCAGAGAGGAGCCAGAACAGAATGGCAAGAAAAGCAATCTTAGCTCGCCCAGTCAAACGCTGATTGTGATTCAACAAAGGCAACATGTCTGAAATCAACAGCTTTTATTCGTGCAGCACAATTTGTGTTATTGTATGCATTTGCAATTGCCATAAATGTAATGATTTTGCCATTCAAGCCAATTATAAAAGTGCCAAACCCAAAAACCATGTTTGTTTGTTCGCCTCACCTAGACGTTTGCTTTACTCGACATTACACTGAGATGGCGCACAAACAACAAAATCATGTCATGCAGGATGTTTATAGATCTATATAATTAAAATAATTTTTCAATCTTATTTTCCCAGGGACTATATAGTTGTGTTTGGGTCGCATTGTTGTGATGGTTGTGTTGAGTCTTTTAATCCAATAAGGCAAACATACAAACAGTGTTGTGCCGCTCGGAAGCACACGGGAAACTCCAACGCAAACGTAGCATAACAAAATTTAGCATAAACTAGATCGTAGCATAAGGCTAGCATGTAAAAACTGTGTTATTATACAAAACACAACATTTGCCAATGGCTAACAATGGACCTGCGAAAAAGGCAGGCTGACAATCGCTTATAAAGCTCTCTGATCAGAGATCAGAAGCAGGTGATCCTCCTGATCACTTATCAGAAGCATGCAAAATAAATCAGCGCCCCTAGCAACTAGAGACAACCAAGTCAGGATGCGCTAAAACAAAAATAGAACCTCAAAACAAAACAAAAAAAAAACACAAAAAACACTAACCAAGATTTGCACAACCTGTTGGGTTTTTACTTGGAATTATATACAGTAGTACACCAAATTGCAAACTCAATTGGTTCTGTGATGGAGCTCTTAACTCGAAACACTTTGAATCAGTGTTTCTCATTGAAATGTATTAAAATACATTTTATCTAAAACAGAACATGTAACATGCATTTTAAAAATGAAAAACAAAACTTTTATATGAGAATTATTGTATTAAAATTAGTTTTTGAAGTAATGTAATAATGCTGTACAGTATTTATAATGGAGAGTAGACTTCTACGGTACCTCCTTCCAGCTGCTTCTCTGTCAAACACTCCACCAGCAGATTCTCCACATTTTCATGGATACATGTGCACCGTTTAGATATTATTTGAACATTCTTTGCTGCCGTTAGACTCATTCTGCTCCAGTAAGGTGCAGACGAGCAGCAATGCGCTCAAATTGCCTACATGTTTGGTCATGTTTTCGATGATTTATTTTTTTAAATTAAATTAATAGATCGTGTTTCTTCTCCACCAAAGCACTTTCATCTTAAAATAGCACATTAGTAACACACAGGGAATAACAGGTCCACAATAATGTTGATAAATATTTGTTTTGAAAAACATGTTAACATCATGATGATGTTAAATGTGTTGAATAAACACGTTAGCACATATAAAGGCCCTTCTTTCTTCTTTTTCTTTGCTTGATTAAGAAATCGCAATTAATAGAATTAAAATTCACAGCAACGCTGTGATTAATTGGATTTTATTTTATTAAATAAATGATGAATTGAATTGAGATCGAATTTATAACAACTTATCTGAAAATCGCAAACCAGCTGGTGCTTGGGTGGTATAAAATGTGATAAGAAATGATGTGAAAAATTGGGAATTATTGATTTTTTTTCAATCTATCTGAACATTTCTTTCATATAAATCCTAATTGTCCCCATTACCCTTTGTCTTAGCCCTTCGCCCTCAGTTTTACGCGTTTCACTTCCGATGCCGACGTTGATCTGATATAATGTCAGCACGAATTAGACCTACTTTATTTTGTAGTGTGGAATGTTAAAAAAAGGCTTGATCAAGGGAAATGACTCAACCAGATGGTAAATATGAAAAAAACACTAAGCTATATGTTATCAACCATCTGGAATGGACTTAGGTAGGAAGTGGCGAGGCATTTTCTATTCATTAAGTTGAGGTCATCCTGACACAGTAAGCTGAGTGATTCAGACATGTTTGTACTGGATACTTTCTAAAACACTTCTACATTGAGACATTGTATGTGTAAGTACCGTATTTTTCGGAGTATAAGTCGCACCGGAGCATAAGTCGCACCTGCCGAAAATGCATAATAAAGAAAGAAGAAAACATATATAAGTTGCACTGGAGCCCGGCCAAACTGTGAAAAAAACTGCGACTTATAGTCAGAAAAATACGGTAATATGTAAGTATAATTACTTGATATTGATATATGTTGCGTTTTAGATTGCAATGTTGTTCAGTTAAGGACACTAATTAATTATGTCTAGCTGATGTGCTAGTGCAGAGGTCCCCAACAATTTTTGCACCAGGGACAGGTTTTATATAGGTATTATTTTCACGGAACACCACTCTCCTCTTACCCCGTGGTCTTTTTCCCCTTGCAAAAAAGCTCTCCAAATACTTTTGTTTTTTACTCATTTCCGCTAGCTTGTGGGCTTGTATTTTGGCTGACGTATTTGATGCGTTATACGTGATACGTCCTCGTCACAGACAAGAACATAGACATATAATACGACTAAATACTGTATACTCGCCATTAGTTCCAATGGATTTCTATGGCTGTCTATATATTTTTATTTCTATGCATTTTTATTTATCGGCTGATGACTTTATGAATTTCTTTAATAAGAAAGTGTAATTCATTAGAAAGAAGATTAAAACAACGCATCCCAGCTACAACTAGGTTCTATTAACACAGATACGAATGTATGTACAACGAATATTGCCCTCCAAAATAGTCTCTCTCTTTTTGATAAAATGACATTACAGGAATTCGGCATGTAAATGGGACAAAACAAACAACATGTTTACTTGACCCACTTCCTGGGAATCTTGTCAAGGAGCTGTTTGTAATATTAGGGCCATCAGTGCTAGATATTATAAACATATCACTTTCCTCTGGCATTGTTCCCCTAGCATTCAAAAATGTGGTTATTCAAAAATAATAATTTAAAAGACCTGACCTCGATCCTGACCTCATGGTAAACTACTGGTCGGTGTCCCACCTTCCCTTTATCTCGAAAATCCTCGGAAAAATTGTTGCACAGCAGCTAAATGAACACTTAGTGTCTAACAATCTCTGTGAACCCTTTCAGTCCGGTTTCAGGGCAAATCACTCTACGGAGACAGCCCTCGCACAAATGACTAATGATCTATTGCTAACTATGGATGCTGATGTGTCATCCATGTAGCTGTTACTTGATCTTGATCTGCTTTCGATACCGTCGATCATAATATTTTTTTAGAATGTATCAAAACACGTATTGGTATGTCAGACTAAGACTTTTCTTGGTTTAACTCCTATCTTACCGACAAGACGCAGTGCGTTTACCATAACAATGTGACCTCGGAGTATGTTAAGATAACGTGCGGAGTTCCACAGGGTTTGGTTCTTGGCCTTGCACTCTTCGACATCTACATGCTGCCTTTAGGTGACATCATACGCGAATATGGTGTTAGCTTTAACTCTTTGGCTAATGACACCCAACTCTACATGCCCCTAAAGCTGACGAACACACCAGATTGTAGGCAACTAGAGGCGTGTATTAATGAAATTAAACAATGGATGTCCACTAACTTTTTGCAACTCAACGCTAAGAAAACAAAAATGCTGATTATCGGTCCTGCCAGACACCGACACTTATTTAATAATGCCACCTTAACATTTGACAACCAAACAATTACAAGAAGCAACTTGGAAATAATCTGGGTATCATTATTCATGCGTTCGTTACGTCTCGCCTCGATTACTATAACTTATTATCTTCGGGTCTCCCTATGTCTAGCATTAAAAGATTACAGTTGGTACAAAATGTGGCTGCTAGACTTTTGACAAGAACAATAAAGTTTGATCATGTAACGCCTATACAGGCTCACCTGCACTGGCTTCCTGTGCACTTAAGATGCAAATTTAAGGTTTTACTACTTACATATAAAATACTACACGGTCTAGCTCCATCCTGTCTTGCTGATTGTATTGTACCATATGTCCCGGCAAGAAATCTGCGTTCTAAGAACTCCAGCTTATTAGTGATTCCAAGAGCCCAAAAAAAGTCTGCAGGCTATAGAGCGTTTTCTATTCGGGCTCCAGTACTCTGGAATGCCCTCCTGGTAGCAGTTAGAGATGCTACCTCAGTAGAAGCATTTAAGTCCCATCTTAAAACTCATTTGTATACTCTAGCCTTTAAATAAACCACCTTTTTAGACCAGTTGATCTGCCGTCTTTTTTATTTTCTGCTCTGCCCCCCTCCTGCGTGGAGAGGTTATCAGGTGATCACAGCTGACGCACTAGATGTTCAAATTTGGGACCCGGGATGGACCACTCATCTGTGCATCAGTTGGGGACGTCTCTGCGCTGCTGACTTGTGTTCATTCAAAAATATCCCCTGCTGGCCTCACTATGGACTGGACTCTCACATTATTAACCGTATCCACTCGGCATCCCATGCACCGGTCGCCCAAGGGGGGAGGTTCGTGGGTCCCCATATCTGCGGTCCCCTCCAAGGTTTCTCATTACGCCCATTGTGTTGAGTTTATTCTTGCTGATGTGGGTCCTGAGCCGAGGATGTCGTTGTGGCTGTGCAGCCCTTTGATACACTTGTGATTAAGGGCTATATAAATTTACTTTGGTTGATTGACATTTCTATTCTAAAAGTTTTCTATTCAGATATAGTGCAATATTTCATACATAGATACACTTACAGTATGTATGCTTTTTGGAGCAATATTCCATGCGTCAACACATCTGTTAATACTAACTACACTACTTGTGCATTAGGGTTACGTGCAATAAAAGCAGCACCTTAACTTACTAGGCCAAGGGAGATGTGTATTTTCTTCCTTCGACACACTTATTATATGCAGCAATTTGGCACACTTGCACTATAGCACTTCTCCATCTATCTTATGCACTAACTACTATGGTGACTTTATTCTTTATCTGTCCTGAGCTAAGGTCATGCAGCAACCTACTGCTTTATATGGGTCTCCATTTTATTTTATTTGTATTATTATATCTGAGCCTGTGTACGTTATTGTACTAATAATGTCAGATGTTGGTGCTGTCTAACCTAACTTTTTATGGACCTTGCCATCAACCTGCTGGGGACTGCAGATGGAAATTAGCCTTTGGCTACAATCTGGCACATTTACATCTTACATGTGCATTGTGCTATATAACAAAGATATAACAAATGGCGACTTCCCATCAGGAGTTTTACTGTACATTTATGAACAAGCTTATTGGTGTGTCTAGTGGGACAGGTGAAAGTTAAGTTGGAGAAACGTGGTTGTTTATAAGTTATATAATTTTTAAACAAATTTAATATGTTACTGTTCGGCCCGGTAGCAAATGCACCATGGACCAAAACCGGCCCCCGGACCAGTGGTTGGGTACCAAAGTGCTATTGTGTGCATTTTGTGTAACTGCTAGCCTATGGCTACCATGTTTAACTGAAGTGCTTCACTAAAATACAAGAAAAAGCCAAATTTGTGTGCTTATTGGAATTTAACTGACTGTCGAGCTTTGCACAAGTACCGTAAACATGCTGCAGGACCGCTTGTATGGGAGACTCATATAATCTGTTGATTGTTTTTTTGCTCCCAAGTCCTGACTCCTGAACACAGTTGCAACCAACAGTTTCCATCACACCACATTGCTGAAAATGGCTGAGCAAAAAGCACATCCTGCAAATGTAAGTAATTATCATAGAGAATTTTGATTTTCATTGTTATGACACTGGTGTTTTATAAGGTATTTAATCATTTGCTATCCCACGTACAAATGTTTATGTTATGTTTTTTTTAATCGCTTGTCTTACCAGCTAGCTTACGTGTCTGCAGCTTCTTAACTGTAGCTGGTAAACTACGATGTCAGACGAGCATAACACAGTCTTCACTACAATGTACGCCATTTCATGAATGCTTGGACAGCTGGTCCATTTTCAGAATTCACATTACCCACACACTAAAAAATGTTGGGTTAAAAAAAAAAAATAACACAACTGCTGGTACAGAAAAGGACAAACCCTTTATTTGAGTTATTTTAACTCAACATTTCAGGTTAATTTTTCAACCCAACTTTTGCGTTGAATTATTTAACCAAAAAGTTGAGTTATAATAACTTAATGTTGGATTATTCACAATCAAACTATTGGGTTTAATTATTTAACCCAAAAGTTGAGTTATGCTAACTCAATGTTGATTCATAACCCAACTATTGGGTTGAATTTATTTAACACAAATGGTGAATTATGCTCACTACAATGTTGGGTTATTCCAAACCCTGTAACGACGGTGTCGCATTTTACTGCGCGGATCGTTCTACCAAGATCCAACAGGAACTCCGAAGGCAAGGTGCAGGTGAGACAATAGCGTGGGCGCTATGGCGAAGCTCAGCACAGGTACAGGAATCAAAGATCGTCGAAATACTTAACGTAACGGGTTGCATGGAAGCAAAATAGAAGACGTCGTCAATGTTGCGTAGTTTAAACAAGGAATCCAGACTGATTGTGACGAAAAACAGGAATAAGTAGCTCTCTGATTAGTGCCCAGGAGCAGGTGAGCGTCCCGAACACTAATCAGAGGCAGGTGAAACTAATCTGCAGTCACGGCAACTATAACACAAACCCAGGGGTGCTGAAAACTGAACTGAGGTAGTCAAACGAACAGAACAAAACATAATCCGGGCAACGGTTCATAACAAACCCAACTATTGGGTTGCACAATTTAGCGCTCCTTGACCCAATAGTTGGTTAAAATTATACATTTTACTGCTGGTTTGTCCTACTCTTTCACAACTACTGATCAAAATTATTGTTATTCCATTAAAATATACTCAAAAGCAAGATATGAGTGACCTTTTTTTTTTTTTTTACAAGAATTGCCGTATATGGTCATAGTAGTTCTGTACAGCATGCTCAAATATTTTCATGTACATAAGATGTGTGATTGTAAATAATGTTAATGAGATTAATCCTTAATAAAATTCTCTTCAAGAAAAAAGTACATTTTTATTTAAAAAAAGCCTTTTACCCCAAACATGCGTTACTCATTGAAAAACAACCCACAAATGATTAATAGTTTTGAAAACCCAGAAATTGAGTTAAAATAATACCCTTATAACCCAAAAAATGGATTGCTCTTCATAAAAATAACTCCAAAATTTAACCCAACACTCGCAACTCATAAATTGGGTTATCAAAATAACCCACCATTTTTTAGTGTGCATGGTTAGAATGCTGATTTTGATTCTAAAAACGCTCGTCATTACAACCTCGCTAACGTAACTATTGTTTATATGTGCATTGTACATACACTGATGCCATGATGTACGCTTGTTATACCTTATTAACTATCTAATAACGAGTGACATCTCATTTCTTGGCCCTCTGATTTGATGGCTAAGAATTTCAAGTGGGATTCAGCCTCCAAATATATAAAACATTTGTTTTGCTGTATAGAAATGGCAGAATTTACCACAAACGCCCAACCTCAGGTTTTTTAAATTGTAAAATATGTATCTTTTCTATCTATAGTGCATTGCATTGAAACGTACATATGATCTCCGACAAAATTAAAAGCTAAATGAGTATTTTAGAGGATGCAAAGGTTGCGCAAGTATCTAATTATGTAGCAACAACAAAGACATGGTGGTAATGTCTTTACAAAGTGAGCTATTTAGGTCACTGTAGGAAACCACTGTGAATCTAATTTATTTATTCAACATCATACAAATATGTGGCATGTTTATTATAGAAAAGCAAACAAGTTTAGTCTGTTTCCATCATCAGGCAAATAGCTATGCCTGTATATGGAGTTCACCTTGGACAGGTCATCGGTTTATCACAAGGCTAATGTACATATAGCCTGACACATTCACACCCATAGGCAAATTTCCACTTGACTTAACCTACATGTCTTTCCTATGTGGGAGGAAACTGTATCAAAGCGGAAGGAACGCCTGAACAAGTAACATGTACTCTCCACATCGATTTGAACAGATTTACATAGCCATGAACTGCACCACCTTCACCCTTGTCAGGGGTTAAGGCCATTTTTAAAATGTGTCCTCAGAATTAAAGTAGTATGCCAAATGTTATAAATACACCATGCACTATATTTTTATGAACAAATACAGTATTTTGCATACTGTATGTAAGTGTTTTTCCCCCCTTTCAGCACAAACTGTTAAGTGCTAGAATAGACGATAGAATTCACATGTGGTAATAAAACGATCAAATGAGACCTTTCGTGCTTTTAACTTGATTAATGCACAACTTGATGGAGGTTCAGTAAAACCAGTATAGCAGTCACTGTATCTGTCATGTCCACGCTACAAAGTTTTTACGGTTACATATAAAGCTCAACAGTGGAACGTGATGGAAATATTGTTTGTGTCAAGCTTGACTGTTAAGGGGTAATGCAACACAGTGTATTACGTTAATGCACCGGTGACCTTTGAGCCATTGCTGGAATTTGCAGGTACAGTCGCAACACAACTTACCTGGACTGGTGATTCCCTACTATTTTCCAGGAGTTGTATTTATGGTGAGTGCTATTCAACACAATGAAGTCAAGTGAAGTAAATTATATTTATATAGCGCATTTTTCTAGTGACTCAAAGCGTTTTGCATAGTGAAACCCACTATCTAAATTACATTTTTAAACCGGGGTGTGTGGCACAAAGTCTTGCACAAAGAGCTATAACTAGCTGTTGTAACTGGGATAACTAGCTGTTGTAACTGGGATGGCAGAAGCAGGGATCGAACCTGGAACCCTCAGGTTGCTGGCACGGCTGCTCTACCAACCGAGCTACACTGAACACAATATTCAAACTATTTCCTTATTCTCTTTTATTACATCCAATTGTTTGTGCAAAACAAAGTCAATAATACACAATAACTAAACAAAAGTCAAAACTACTAATATCTATTAATCATTTAAACCCTTTGGTTTTTGCATTCAAAGTCATCCTGTGTCCAAGAGATAATTTGGTGAGTTTGTTAACATTTAAAACAAAATAGAATAATTATGAAAATATTAAAATATTGACCTAATAGCTATAGTATCAGTCACATCTTGGTACTACCCATGGTATCAACACCACCAATTTAACCCTCCTCTTACGTGTATTTTACTGACTGACATTGCTAACACACCGACAGTTGTTGTTATATTATCCTCTCTCTCGACTCTTATTAATCTACTTGTTAATTTTTTGGATATAGCTGTTTATATTCTGCTGTAACGCACATCCATCTACACTTCTTAATTCTACTAAGCACTTATTTCTTGGTGTTGTTAAAAGCTAGCTTAGTGGTTAGCTTTGCTATTGGCATGCCTTCTTCTGGCTTGATCTCAGTGTAACAAGTTTAGCCTCGTCCTGCAGTGGTAATGACATTAAGGATACGAAGAAATGCAATTTGTATGCCGTAATGGAGGTGATCATTACTGAAATACTTGGTAAGTTTACATGTACTAAAAAACGGATTATTGCAATGGTTAGGTTGAAACCAGCTTTTTAAAACATGTAAAAAACTTCAAATAGGTTTTTGACTTTTTAAAGATGGGACAGTAATATCGTAAACATATAATTATATATTTGAACATCATTTGTTTTTGTTTAAAGTAGAGAAGGTCAGCTTTTTGTTTTTGTTTTTTTTTTTTACAAAAAATCGTGCCAGCAAATTTATAATAAAGGGGCCAGAATATTATTTAAAATGATCATCATTCTTTACTTAAATTAATATAATGTGTCCAGAATATGATTCTAAATTATTATAATTATTTACTGATTATACATATGTCAAGTTTCCCTTTACTTCTACTACTGATACAAATAGGATGATCATCTGTTGGTAATAAAAAACATAATATTACATTATTTTTATTATGAATATATCATTATTAGTGCATTTTCTTGGGGATTAAGTCCCCCCCCATGTGTTTAAAACCTATTGATGCCTCTGCTTTTAACTTGAATCAAGGGTCTTTGAACGTACCACGGTTATGTTCAATCAAGTTTAAAAACAAAACTTATACATAACTTTCTTTAATGCTGCCACAGACCAATTTGTTATATTTATTTTTCCCATCACCTCATTATAGAGGTGTATATATAGATAAAATAAAAAACACGGAAGAAATTCTTCTGATTGTGTACTACCCGTCGAATGCGCCAAATGCCCTCTGTTCCTCCCTCCATAGTGTGCGCCTACAGCACCTAAACATTGTCCTTAATGTAAGTTGGCTGATTCTGCCTTATTTTGAATATAAACATGCTCTATCCTCCTACCTGTCCTTGAAAGCACGACACACCTCATGTAGGCTCATTGCTACCAGAGCAGTGGTTCTTAACTTTGTTGGAGGTACCGAACCCCACCAGTGTCATATGCGCATTCACCAAACCCTTCTTTAGTGAAAAATAAAATGTTTTTTCCATTCAAGAAAAAGTTATGTTTTTTTACTGGTGCACAAAATGAACCGTGCATGAACATCACCTTGTTCAAAGAACAAAACCAACAGTGCATGAACTCACAACAAATTACATACCTTACACACATGACCATGAATTGATTGACGTGGACCCTGACTTAAACAAGTTGAAAAACGTATTCGGGTGTTATCATTTAGTGGTCAATTGTACGGAATATGTACTGTACTGTATAAACTGTACTGTTTCATATAATGTATTCTCTTCCTTTGCAATCTACTAGTAAAAGTTTCAATCGATCAATCAAACAACCTGCAAATCAGATGGAAAATTAGAGGGGACATTGTTTGGGGGTCATCCATAATACGCCGATAGGGAGAAGTTTTTATTTACACGATAAGTCGGATGACTCTTGACCTCCGTGGCGGAGGCTCCGCCGAACCCCTGAGGCCCCGCCGAACCCCTGAGGCCGACTCACCGAACCCCTAGGGTTCGATCGAACCCAGGTTAAGAACCACTGTACTAGAGCATTGTGAGGTTTAGCTGGAAGCAAAACAAATGCTCATTGCCACATAGAGCACAAAACATACCGGCAACTTATTAGTAGAATAACAACAACAGCTTGATTTATCACACTTTGAATGATTGGAATTAGGGAAGCACAAGGACACATGTACTGCATGTAGCAATACTGTTTATGATAAAGGATATGTGCCTCATCAAACTTGACTGCATTCTATCACTGCAGTTTTAGTGGAGCGCTGTATTGCACAGTACTAAAATGCTGCAGACTGCTGCCACCAGTGTAGCTAGAAAATGCTAAGATTGCTGGTGAATAAAGGGAAATCATTAAAGCAGCTCTGACACGGGGAGCAAAAAGAGCCAGAACAGAAGGCGAAAGAAAATGATGAGGTAAAGCAAGAGAGCAGAGGCAGTACATCACAGCGAGTCATAGAGACAGGGGATAAGTAAAGGTGGCCTCATCTTATCGTCCTATCTTGTCACAAAGCTCAGTGCTGATGAATGAAACCTACTTAGATTTTCTACTAAAAAGCTACATAATATGAGCAACCGTTCCTACTTGCATGCACTGAGTTTGTCAGTGAATTATGAAATACTGCACACATTACATGGGGACATTCCAACTCATAAATCACCGTCCCATGGGTAGCTTTATTAACGAACCTCAACTAGAGTGTGGTTTAAAAATATATTTTACTTTCAAAAGCTCTTATTCTGCAATGTAACGCAAACAGCTTCGATGGATCATTTGTCTGGTTATTAGTATGTTTGCTGAAACTATTCCTACAATATGTAACAGATGCTCAGTCGGAGTAACTTGACTCTCGCCAGACCCTTGTAGTTCGCTGAGCTCCACACAAGGATCTGGGATCGAGGGCATTGCAAACTCCTTCCAGACAGCAAAAAATAATGAACCAATCAGGATCGCCGGGCGGGATTTCATAGATGTGACGTAGCGCCGAAGCGACTGTTTGATTCAAACAACAATGGCGGCACGCAGCCCTCACTGCGTCGTGTGCTGACATTGATTCTGCTATTGCAACTGTTTTGTCGAATCTATCGAATATTAATTATTTAAAAGATGAACAGAGAACGGTTTTGAAGGCATTTATTGGTGGCAAGGATGTTTTGGCTCTTCTTCCGACCGGGTTTGGATTTCCCAGCGTCGCTCTCATCAGCGTCACAGGTTGATTTCAATGTGAGTGCTTGAAGTAGCACGTCATTCAAGATAACGGACAAGTGGTTTATCCAATCACATACAATGATTTTTTTTACAAGGTGCCGCCTTCTGAAATGTATCTCTTATTGAGAACTCCCAGATCAATGTGTGGAGCTCAGCGAACTACAAGGATCTGGCGAGAGTCAGGTTACAATCGGAGTGCTTTGATGTAAAATCTGCCTTACGGAAAATTCCTATGCTTTAAGTTGCAGTCACAAATTTGAGTTGCAAGTCATGAGTTGGCATAGCAAATGCCACAGTGAACCCTGTAAGATTCAACCAAAACATACTTGCGAGCATTAGCT
This sequence comes from Nerophis lumbriciformis, assembly GCF_033978685.3. Classification (NCBI taxonomy): domain Eukaryota; kingdom Metazoa; phylum Chordata; class Actinopteri; order Syngnathiformes; family Syngnathidae; genus Nerophis; species Nerophis lumbriciformis. Next base: position 29,010,954 of record NC_084556.2, read on the forward strand.
TATAGCTAGAGATGTACAAAACGTTGTTTTTCCAATCATGGGAAGGAAGAACATGAGTGTGAAGGACAGAAACAGATAATATAATTTGAATTAAAAATTTAAATAATCAAAATCAAAACAAAGTGTTTCGCCAACTTGGCGAAGCAATTTGAGCTTATCACTGCTAGTCTTCACCATACTGAATTAGAACGCTCTGATGCCATTCTTGAGGATCTGGTTGAACTTCTAGGATACCTGCAAAAATTGTGGACATCATTTTTTGAGAACAGCCGGGGGTGGAGCTGAGGCCAAAGGGCATGCATGTGTATTGGAACAGGCACGTATTGGTCAAAAAAGCTGTGAGCTTTCGGCTGTCCGTGTGTAGGGGAACCTGCAAGTAGCTTTAGCGGAGGTCCAGCTTGGAGAAGACTGTAGAGCCGGGAAACTTAGCAGACAGCTCCTACAACGTTGGAAGAGGGTACTTGTTGAGGATGACTGCTCTGTAGCCTGCCAAAGGGGGATACAGGGATGCAGTCCACAATCTTTCTTTTTTGCCACTACCAGTTTAGAGATCCAGGGTGAGGCGTTAACTCGCTTGATAACGCCTTTGTCCAGCAGCTTCTGCAGCTCCGTTGTGATGTCATCACGCAAGGCGAGGGGCAGACGTCGCAGAGGTTGAATGACAGGAGACACTACTGCTGGTAATTAAAAGCAGTGATGTGGTCCAGTGACGGCCATCGATGCATCCAGGGCGTGGATACAGTGAGTATGTTGAAGCCTGTATTGTCCGTAATGGAGAAGCCCAGCGCGCAGAAAAGATCAAAGCCCAGTAGATTAGCACCGTGTCGGGATACTTGGAAGGTGAATGCTGGGAGGGCTATGGAGCCACAGCACACAAAGAAAGTGGCAGTGGCCACCATGCCAATTTTAGTGTGTCTGTGATGGGACATAAGTAGGGGATTTTATTTGTTATGTTTCATTGCCATGAGTGTTTTTGTTGTTGTGGATTTTAGTTGCATGTTTTTATTGCTGTGGAATTTGATTGTAATTTTAGTTGCATGTTTTTACACTTTGTGGATTTTGACTGTATTTTTAATTGCTTGTTTTTATTCTCTGTGGACTTTGCTGGCATTTTAAGACGTTGCACCTTTTAGCTTGTTGCCCCTGACAACCAAAGTGCCCAATCGAACTGCACCTGAGAACAGACGCACCTGTGGAGCATTAAGGCTGCACACATTTAAAAGGGAAGAGCGACAGAGAGAAGCAAGAGGGACGAGGAAGGAAGAGCGACCGCGGGAAGCGCGACGGAGGGAAGGGGAAGCGACCGGGTGGACGCCCGCAGGCTGGGAAGGAATCCAGGACTACACAGCAGACCCCACAAGCTACCGGAGTGAACCCCAAGAAGCCCACAACACGCAGGGGCAGAGGAAACTCTGCCTCCGAAGTAAGTGTCGTGGATTGTGGATCTGTGGGGGTGATCAAACTGCCTTTGGCTGTGGGCTTGCGGGCTCGTGCGTTGTACGCTGGCTGTGTGGTCCTGTGGGCAGGAGTGATCGGGACCCAGAGACCTGCGGTGACTCCCGGGAGCGACCAAGCGCGACCAAGCGCGACCAAGAGGCGGAGCGAGACGGGACGGGTACGGCCACGTAGGTCCCGCGAGTGACCGGCGACTGGCGAGGAGAATGGGCGTACACAATACTTCGACGTACAACTACAGCAAGGGCAGGGGAAACCCTGCGGCTTGCGTGTAAGTGTGGCGTCAGCCCGGAGAGCGTCTCCGTACTTTTAGAAGATTTTATCCCCTGTGGCCTGCCTCCGTTTTAATTCTGTGTGCAGGAGGACGTCGTGGAAGTGGGCGGAGCCAGGACGCTGACCCAGTACGCCTGTCGCGGCTGTACCCTCACCATAATATTGGTTACCAATTGGTATTTTTAGTGTTATTAACTTAACTGTTTTTTAATTTGTATTGTAATAAATTGTAAATCAGCATCATTATCTTTCCTTATTTTGGGACGGCTGCTCTCACTGCATTGGGTTCTAAATATTCATATTGGTTTTTAGCAAAATTTTATTAGATTTTAATATCCCACCACTAGGTCCATCACATGTCCATAGCCGTACAGTTCAGTTTAATGGATTGTAGTGGAAAGACTGACTGTTTATTCATTAAGCAGCGACTTGGAAGCAGCAGTATCCAGCAGCAGTGGCAGGCACACACCGTCCAGCTCAACAGTACACCGTTAGAACGGTTTGGTGTGGGAGCCCACTGAGTGGATGGTGGTGGAACTTGGCACTCGGGACGGGCGGTGCCGCTAATTAGCAGAGGGGGCAGATCGGCACACTTCACAGAAGTGGTTAATTTTTCCACAGCACTGGCATCTCTGTCCTGCGGCTGGACAAGTTGGTGCATAGGTAGATTGGGCGCAAGCGCCACAATTGCCACACAGCCCACGTGCTGTAGCGCCCTGACGTCCTGTGACCTTCACCCCAAGTCCATGTGAGAGGAGGGGATTTTATCGGGAGCTGAGCACCTGGGCTTGCTGTCTGAGCCAGCGGTGCAAAGTGTGCAGGGGACGGGTCTGAGCCGGTTAGCTGGGATGCTAATTGTACAGCAAACTCCAATTGGATAGCCATGTTTACCGCCTTCGACAACAGCAGGTGACGGTCTTGTGACGCAAACATTTTCTCCAGCTGATTGCTAATATTTTTTTCTTCCAAAGGGCCAAACTTGCAAAGGCTGTGACATAGTTGTAAGCGCTGGCGCTGGTGATGGCGGAAAATTATTCACCGGACGATAATGCTCTGTATGGCAGTAAAATGTCTAGCCAGCAGGGCGACACAGGTTCAAGAGTGGTAAAGTCCTTTGTCTCTCACTATCCAGGCTATGGATTAGCATAGCACGTAGCCTAGCGTTGCTAACGTCAGTTAGCCTGATGGCCGCAATAAAAGTTTATAAAGATGAATGCCAGCAGGCCCACAAGATCGGCGGCTCGCCGGGCAGAGCCTGAAAGGGAGGCAAAGGAGAAAAAGGGAGCTTTATCCTTGTCGCCAATGTTATATCCAAGGATACATGGACTCGACATTTACGACACTTCCAACATTCACAAGTCAAATTCCATTAGGGCACTACACTTCACGCTTGTAACACACCAACACCAGCACATAGCAGAGACTGTATGCTACAGCGCCACGCTACATAGCATATGACGCTGTGGTGAAAGGTGAAATTGCCCTAAGCTACATTTTAAGATATTCAACAGTTTGCTGCCATCTGACGGCTAAAGTGGACAGTGCAACCCCCAATATTGTCATGTTTCATGTGTCAGGTAAACCACGATGAGTGGGGCAATATGAATCTCCTTCCTACTGTAAAATATTATTAATAATGTCTTGTTTATATTTTCTGAAGACATTTGGAGAATCAATGGCTAAAGAAGTATATACTTTATTTATTATTGCTTTGGAGTTATTTGGACTTTCTTTATATAATCTTGAGTAAAATTTATTTTGAAATTTAGATGGACAAGTGGGTTGTTCGTTCTTCCAGCTGACGCCATTTTTACAAATTAACCTCCTGAGTAACTTTGCATGTACATGGAGCCAGCAGTAAATCCCACTTAACTGCCTGCAATATGACACAAACACCTTATTTTTTTACAGCTAATACTTCAAGTTTCCTGAATCTTAAATGACTTTATTACTTCATCTAAATATGAGCTTCACATTTACTCTTGTGCATGCAAGTAAGTGTTATTTTGACAAATGCTGTACTTGACCTTACATTCATTTTGCTTTATTGTTCAATTCAGTCTAAGTCACAACAGCTGCAGGCACTTATGAAAAGAACAATAAGAAAGACAATAGGTGTAATTAAAGGGTTATTGGATGTTGTTACCATACATTTTAAATTCAACTACCGACCACATGTTAAATTGTTATAATAGTGTAGGACACACACCCTGCTTGTTTATTTTGTCAGTCATCGAAATCCATTTGAAAATTAACGATGATCCACCCCAAAAAATGGATGGATTCATGTTGTGCGGGTGTGATTAAAGAACTCTTGAATGCAATCTCACCTCAAACAAAACCAAAAAAAAAAGACTACATGAAGAACACAATGTCTTTAGAAAGAAGAGTCAATGTGACAAACAGGGGTTGGGGTGTGGGGTGGGATAGAATACAAGCGGCATAAATCAACATGAATTCACAAATGAAAAACGCTGGACTCGTCAGAGAACGTCACAGCTCGGTCGAGTGTGTTTGTCTCCAAATACACAGATACAACAGCCAGACAGGCATCGATAGTTTGGATTAGAAGAGACATCTATTGCATGGTATATATGTCATGCTTTAGGTATTGATAAACAGTGTATATTTTATTGCAGTTTTACTCGTCCAGCCAACATTACGAACTATATTTGCAATATTTATACACTTGTAGTAGTTCGCAAAAAACTGACAAAACAACATTTATAATGTATTTTACATTGGGGGTTTGAATAATTTGAGGTGCAGCTTTAAATGCATACGACAATATGGCACAGTAAAATAGGGTATTTGGGTCATTTTCAGACCTTAAGACCATCTTTACCTACAGTATGTACTCTATAGGTCTAATTATTAGTCTACTACTGTGCATATCTGTTCACAATGCTAAAGTTAAAAAGTCAATGGGAGAAAGTGATGCTTTTTGGGGTTCCACCCAAGTCTCAAGCCATTGTGTCCCACATAATGAGTACAAATGCATGTAAAATCCAATGGTGCCCTTATTAATGTTAAAGTTAAAGTCCCAAGGATTGTCACACACACACTGGGTGTGGTGAAATGTGTCCTCTGCATTTGACCCATCCCCATGTTCACCCCCTGGGAGGTGAGGGGAGCAATGAGCATCACCCTGCACTGCGCTCAGGAATCATTTGGTGATTTAACCCCCAATTCCAACCCTTAATGCTGTGTGCGAAGCAGGGAGGCAATGGGTCCCATTTTTTGTAGTCTTTGGTATGACTCGGCCGGGGTTTGAACTCACAACCTCCCAGTCTCAGGGCGGACACTTTAACTACAAGGCCACTGAGCTGGTTATTCTGATACTTTTGTTGCTCATGACGTCACGCCCAGGTGCACTGAGCACATGGCGAGGAAACAATCACTCAAGCAGCCCTCAGAGCAGACTCAGCCAAACTGCATATAGGTAATATTGTTTCAATGCCAACAAAGCAAATATACATGATAGAAAATGCACAAATGTAAAGTACCCATTTTTCAAAATGCACTAGCATGCTAATTTTACACTGGCTTTGTCATACATATGTTACTGATTAGCATTAGCGATTTGTATGACGATTTCAACACCTCCAAATTTGATAATGCACGTTAGAATCAAACAACAGGTATGTGATAAGTACAATACTTACAGTGTAAACACTTTGCAGGTCGCAACGTAAGACTAGACTGCCACAATTAGCTTCATGGCAAAAACTATTTTCCAGCTAGGCAACACACTGTAGTCTATACACTACTGTTATTCAATGTCTTGGAATTGCAACTGCATGCATGTCTACTACATTTACTGTACTTGCAAATGAGACAAGGTATAACAAATGGACAGCAGTTATCATGCTCATTTTTAAATGCTACATTAAAAGTGGATTCTTTTTTTTTTTTAATTAAACAGCAAACTTTTATTAACACACACGCATTAATTCCCAGGTTCCGGGTATGGATACCTTATCAGTTCAAAGGTCAAGGGTACCCATCCCTACCCGGAATATTATATTGGATTTCTGGCCTCTGATTTTCTTGTAGGATAATGAAATACTTTAATTAGGGGGGGGGTCTTATTTCCAAGAATATAAGGACTAATTTGAATATTGCGGAAAACATGTGTCCTCTATGGTAGACACTTGATTTTGGTTTGTTTATTTTGTCGAATTTAAAGAGCACTTTGCTGTTTTTAAGGATCTTATGCAATAAATATGAGTCTCTCACAAGTTTTTTTTTTTTTTTTAAACAGAACTCGCAGGCCACCAGTTAAATAGCACAAATGATGATAAATAGAGGACCTAAAATGGAGCCTTGAGGAACACCAATTGTATAACTAAAGAAGTTGAACAAATGACTACTGACTGCATCTAAAGTAAACAGGCTACAGCAACACCTTATTTGCATAAACTACTTTATGATAAAAATATGTAACTACCGAAAAAGAGAAGGTCTAAATGGGTGCCTTGACGAACGCCTCAGTAAGTCACACGTTTAGACTTGTTTATTAGCAACTTTCAAATGACAACGCAATGATATGCCAATGTGTTTACAGTGGGTTAAGTTCCTCTATACAACAGGTAACAATTTTTGCTACCCAGTGTTTTGAGAAATTTCCTGCAAAAATGTTTTGAATTGAACCTGGAGGCCTGTATGTTATCATTCCCTGGTCGGATTTGGTACACGAGTGGTTGAATCGTTCTGACTTGAATAATTCACCAAACCTGTCTTGATCTATGTTAGGTCAGGAAAAACACAGAGGCTATTTCATCCCTACAAGCCTGTTTTGCGGGTTTCCCTGCTCTTCAGGGGATTTTATTGAAGTGTCTGTGGTTGTTACATATATATAGGGTACATTACATGGGGGTGTGGCCATTGTTACACAGTAGTGCCTTGCTTCTGTGCCGGCATGATGAGACCAGGAACACCTTGAAACATAGCTACAGCTGCATGATGAATATCAAACAAACCATTGACTCACATAACAAAAAGATCCTGAGCACACACAGACAAGCAATCGCTAACAACTCTAACGCCACAGATAGCTGCAATTTCAGACAAAGGCTTAACTGCCCACTCAACGGAAACTGTTTAAAAACATCAGTTGTTTACCGAGCCAGCGTCACCCGCAAGGACAATTCAAACACAGAGACATACATTGGACTCACAGAAAACACCTTTAAAACCCGTTATAACAATCACACAGCATCTTTCCGTCTGCCCCAACTCAAGAACTCTACAGAGCTGAGCAAATACATATGGACTCTTAAAGACAATAAAATTGATCACGCCATTTCATGGCAAATTGTCGCATCTAGCTCACCATACAACAGTGCAGCTAAAAGATGTAACCTGTGCCTGAAAGAAAACATGTTTATTATATACCACCCCAGCATGTCCAATTTAAACAAATGCAACAAACGGGTGTCATCATGCCGGCACAGAAGCAAGGCACTACTGTGTAATAATGGCCAAACCCCCATGTAATGTACCCTATATATATGTAACAACCACATACACTGCAATAAAATCCCCTGAAGAGCAGGGACACCTGTGAAACAGACTTGTAGGGATTAAAATAGCCTTTGTGATTTTTCCTGACCTAAAGTACCGTATTTTTCGGATTATAAGTCGCTCCAGAGTATAAGTCGCGCCTGCCGAAAATGCATAATAAAGAAGGAAAAAAACATATATAAGTTGCACTAGAGTATTGGTCGAATTTTTGGGGGAAATGTATTTGATAAAATCCAACACCAAGAATAGACATTTGAAAGGCAATTTAAAATAAATAAAGAATAGTGAACAACAGGCTGAATAAGTGTACGTTATATGACGCATAAATAACCAACTGAGAACGTGCCTGGTATGTTAACGTAGCATATTATGGTAAGAGTCATTCAAATAACTATGACATATAGAACATGCTATACGTTTACCAAACAATCTGTCACTCCTCATCAATTTTCATAGGTACGGAAATAGTAGCAGGTAGCATCTTTTTTTCCACAATGCACTTCTGCCATGACCCGCCCCCGCCAAATGTTTATTGTTTGACGTGTGTGTGTGACGATTGCTGATATACGCCTAGTCTCTTACGTGAATGAGATAAATAATATTATTTGATATTTTACGGTAATGTGTTAATAATTTCACACATAAGTCGCTCCTGAGTGTAAATCGCCAAACTATGAAAAAAACTGCGATTTATAATCTGACAAATTCAGTATATTCCGCTCTACCCCGGTATTGAGCACTGTATAACGGATAAACCACAGACATCTTGACTATATACATACGCATGTATGTACGTGTGTGTGTGTGTGTATATATATATATATATGTGCTTTCTTCAGCTTTCTACATACAGATGTGTCAACTCCACCTCTGGTGCTCTTCCATCTTGTTCTCCATCCCTGCATGGTGCATGCATCATCCATATGTGTACATTTCGTTTATGCCCCGGCCTGTCGGGGTTCAATAATGAGATGGGATTTTAAGCGTGCTTCCTGGTAGCGAGAATGACAACATCTATCTATGCTATAAATGACGTTTGTTGCCTTGTTTATCTTCCAGAAAGAATTGGATGGCTGCATCTTGCCCTTGGAAAACCTATCTTTGCTATGTCAAGGGCACTCCTCTCATCAATCACTGCACTTTCAAGATGGGACTCACAAGGGACCGAAGAAAGGTCAAAATGGGAGGGGGAAAATGCCCTGTATGCAGGATCCCTCACCAATGTCTGACCAAGTGTTTTTGGTTATATTTTGCAGGTCCAGTGTGATTCATTCTGGTGCCATTCTATCAGCGTTTTTCTCCTCCATTTCAAAGTTGCTGAAAACAACACTTTGAATGGGAAGATAAAGTATTTCCCTTCTCCTGCACTCTCTCTCTCTCGCACCACCCTTTGGCCTCCTCTGCCTGCCAACATGCACACCTCATTTAATTCAAATCGAAAATCTAAGTGAAGGGAAAAGCGCCCAGCTTGAGCATTTTCTCCTGTGTTTCCTTTGTAATAAATCACCAGGCATTCTTTTTTCATCAGGATAGATATCACTTGTACATGCCCCAACATCCATCCTGGGAGTCTGACAACGCACTCCTGCTTTGTGCTGAATAGGCATTACTTTGCCACTGAATTACGATGGCCCGCGCTATCAGCCCCGTATGCAAAGCAGCCTCGCCATTTGACATGTGGCAGCACACAGGCGAGGAGGTTGCCCTGAGTATTGTAAAAGTGTCAATTTGACTTGGAGCACTCGCTGCCGTATTTTATTTGGAGGCTACATCAATCAGAAGTCATAACAATAAAGCGTAACCTTTAAAGTTGAATTCCCTGGAGGGCATTTGATTTGTAGTTCATCTCAAACATTCAGGAAAATTATGTTCGTAAGTAGGGACGGGGACCGAAAGCTGTACTTTTATAGGCACCGACCGAATTCCGTCGGTGCTACTGGGTATCGATTCACGTAAAATCAAAAAGCAATAATATGTTTCCCGCTGTTACTTGTGATGTCACGTCCGGTTGCCAACCAAACACCGGCGAGGAAACAATCACCCAAATTAGCATGATAGAAAACACTCGAATGAGAAGTACACTTTTTCAAAATGCACCAACATGATGCTAATTTGCATTGGCTTTGCCATATACATGCTACTGATTAACATTGCCGGTCTTACATTGCGATATACGATATCAGCACAAATTACAGCACATACAGTACAGGCCAAAAGTTTGGACACACCTTCTCATTTCAATGCATTTTCTTTATTTTCATGACTTTTTACATTGTAGATTGTCACTTAAGACATTAAAACTATGACACCTTTGAAGTGAAAACCATTTCAGGTGACTACCTCTTGAAGCTCATCGAGAGAATGCTAAGAGTGTGCAAAGCAGTAATCAGAGCAAAGGGTGGTTATTTTGAAGAAACTAGAATATAAAACATGTTTTCAGTTATTTCACCTTTTTTTGTTAAGTACATAACTCCTTCATTCATAGTTTTGATGCCTTCAGTGACAACCTACAATGTAAATAGTCATGAAAATAAAGAAAATGCATTGAATGAGAAGGTGTGTCCAAACTTTTGGCCTGTACTGTACTTGCATATACCTGTAATTATTTTGTAGAGTTGAATATTAGAAATGGTGCAATTACTCAGAGAACAAAAGTAGCTATGAAAAACACTAACCTTATGACAGATTTATGCATTTGAAGAGGAGTGTTAACTTGTCTTTGGCGACTCCTAATGGTAACGATAATCATTTAAGTGACGCAGGAATTTGAATAATGCGGACACATTTGTTACTGGATACTTTCTATTGTAATATGCTTCCGCCTTGAATACTTTGTATGTGTAAGGAATTTACAACTGCAACTATTTAATACTTGTTTATATTGACAAATGTGGTGTTTTAAACTGTGATATTGTTCAATTAAGGACACTTATTACAAACGTCTAGCTTGTGCGCTATTGTGTGGTCAGCTGTTGAGTAGCTACTAGCTTCTAATAGCCTATAGCCCATGATATTGAGCTTTTGTAAATTACTTGACTAAAATACAAAAAAGACCAACTTTGTGTGCTTATTGGAGGACATTTGTATGTTGACTTGCTGTCCAACTTTGAACAAGTAAACGTGCTGCAAGACTGCTTCTGCTGAAGATATCTACGGAATTATGACAACAGGACATCTGCTGATTGGAGTAAAAGTTGCTATGGTTTTTCGACAAATTGGAAGTTGCTGGCAGTCTTCAAAGTACCCCAAAGCTGCCACAAATGATTGGAGGATGCGGGAAGAACTGTGGACACTCATGTGATTTGGATAACATCGGACTGTCTGCCCCGCAGGATGAATTTTGAGGACCAGTCATAGACAATTTAGAGTGAAAAGCAAATTATTTTCACTTGCATACAAATTATTCTAACTTGGATTGTTTCCCTGGCTTCGAGACTCTCCCGAAGGACAGTGAAGACACAACAAACTCCCTTCTTGTCTCTCATGGACACACACCTGTTGTTGGTGACTTTGGACTGACTAGCGACTGCACGACACCAAGGCCGCGGAACAGAGACATGCGGCAGGCTTACACACACACATGCATCCCCAAAAATATATGCCACACACACATACCCCACACCCCATCCAACGCCCTTGACGCAAATCCCTTAGGGGGTGATGGACGGATGGGCAACGCCTGAAGAGCTGCAGCCGTCCATCGTAGCTCCCACTCCCTCCCCTCTGTTGCTAGTCTCAAGATGTACGTTGTAATATGTATATGTGCTTTGCTATGGAGGATTTTTCCCCACTCCTAAGGGGGCCCAGTCTGGATTGTATTTTTTTTACTCATCCTCCCCCAGCATTGACCTTTTTCCCATCTTTTACGGGGCGCCTTGTAGCGACCCATCAGCGTTCCTGTTCTGTAACCCTGTACACTGTTTGTTTGTCTAATCTTGAACGGGTTTGTGCTGAAAACAACAAATTGTTGTACTTCCCATCCATCCATTTTCTACCGCTTATTCCCTTCGGCGGGGTACACCCTGGACAAGTCGCCACCTCATCGCAGGGCCAACACAGACAGACAGATAACATTCACACACTAGGGCCAATTTAGTGTTGCCAATCAACCTATCCCCAGGTGCATGTCTTTGGAGGTGGGAGGAAGCCGGAGTACCCGGAGGGAACCCATGCAGTCACGGGGAGAACATGCAAACTCCACACAGAAAGATCCCGAGCCTGGGATTGAACTCAAGACTATACTCAGGACCTTCGTACTGTGAGGCAGATGCACTAACCCCTCTTCCACTGTGCTGCCCAAATTGTTGTACTTGTGCAATGAAAATAAAGACCTACCTACCTTCTAAGCAAGCCGATATCATCCTTTTTTTTTTTTTTTCTTGCTGATATCGGACCAATAACCGATATCAATATCACCCAAATATTTACTTTGTTATTATTTGCTTTTTTTATTGGTCATTGTTCTAATGTGTGTGTAAGTGTCTTGCCCATGGATCCAACTTCAGTGACTGAGATGGAGAAAGCCAGGTTTGTGCCTCCAGCTCTAAAAGTTTCTGCACCACCTGCTACAGCGGCACTACTGTATTTCTGCAAAGAGCTGATGCCTAAGCGGCGTCCTCCTATGTCAGCGTCCAGCTCAGTTTCACTTCCACACAGTTGCACATAACAAAGCCAGACGAATATACCCTTTCATATCCAGTCAATTATGTGTCAATTCCACGCGAGCAGTCTCTCTGCTGATATTCGCCTTCATGGATATATTTAATGTTTTTCCATTACAAACAAGATCAAGTCACAGCTGAGACTAATTTGGCTCAATAGGAATTGAGATCAGAAAAGCCCGGGCAGCAAGCAGAAGAGACAAGGGCAGGTGGATATACGTTGGTGTCACGGCTGCAGGCGAAACTTCAACCGAGACGCATCAGACTGGTAAAAATGAATGCCGCTTATAGCCTGAGATCAGGTGCTCATATTTATTGTGTGTCTCGTAGATCGAGTGCAGCGCTTACATTGCATTGGTTCTGGCACCTACTGATGCTTTCTAATTTTGAAAATCATTAAAGTGTCACATGTACGCTAATGCGCTTTCAGCTGGAACCATTAAAGCTTAAGTGCATTGTGATGAATATCTAGCATAGAAAAGCTGTCATATTTCAACATATACTATACTGCACGCTTGCACACACTAAATTACTTCTATCAGCCATGTGAATTTATCTCTGCCTAAGGATGTTGTGTGCACGAGTCTGCAGGTCATATGCACATATTTAATCAGATGTGATGGTCAAGATGCAATGGAGGAGTTTTGGGCTGCATTGACGTTAAGGATGTTTTATGCTGCCGATTCTGATGAGCCATGAGTGAGATTGGCGATACCAATACAAATCACATGTATTATCTGTAACAATGGTGAGTGCTAGTGACAGTTCAACAATATCAGCACAATGTTTAAACTAGTTAGTTTTTCTTATATACAAATGTTTGAGCGCAACAAAATCGATAGTACAAAATAAAAGGAAATACTACAATTTACTACTCAACTTTGACGCTAAAATGACTCAAAGGGGACTTATTATGCTAAACCAACTTTTCTTAATTATTGTTAACTGTTTTTTGTGTATTTTGGGATCTGCATATGTCCCAAAAATTTTATATCAAATCATGGAGGCATGGCAGAGATATTTATGAAACAATCTTGCCCTCCTTCATACTTCCTCCAAATGAGACCTTTGGAATTTTCCACATTTGTAACATAAGTCCCATTGTTGACGTCAGCAGATATCTCCATATTGTCATGTCTGGGATCATGTTTTGTTTAAGTTATGTTTTGCTTGGTTTTTGGACTCTTTTTAGCTCCTGCTTTTTCACTCCCTTGTCTTGTTTCCATGGTTACCCATTAGTTTCACCTGTTCCACTTTTGGACTCATTGTGCACTCTTGTTTGTTTTGTCACCATAACAACCCATTAGTTTTCACCTGTCCTCACGACTCACGCACCTGTCTTTAATCATGTCTTCACTATTTAAGCCCGTAGTTGCCAGGCAATGAGCCTGGCGACATCACACTCTCGATATACCCCGGACACTCTTGATACCATCGTTCATGCGGCTCTTTGCTTCCGCAAGTAAGTTGTGTTTATTTATGCCACAGTTAGCGTCTTTTGCTTTGCCATGTTCATAGTTATGCATAGTCCAAGTTTCTGTTCCCTGCGTTAAGTTTTGTGCCTCCACTGTGAGCGCCTATTGTTTGTTCCTTTTTTGAGTTTTAAAATTAAATATGTATTTACCTTCACGCCATGTCCAGTCCAAATCCTTTGCACCATGGGAAAACAAACCACGCCAAAGTTCAAGTCCTGACACATATATGGTAAAGTTTTACCCAAATCGCTTTGTGCCAGTCTGCCATTCTAGTCTGACGTAGTCAATAAGCGCCTTATTTTTCTCTATCCTCTTGTTGTGGGGCAGACTGGCTCGTACATGCACATGCGTCCTCCGCTGTTGCCATTTTTAATACCAAGTAGTGTATAGTTCTAATATATATCTGTCAGTATACGCGCTATGGAAGCGCTAAAAATTACAATATTGCTGACATGAGAAGACACAGTCGAAGTGGAGGCATGTAAATAAGACCACTCACAAATCTACGCCTCCTGACGAGACGGTCAGAAAGCGGTTTGAAGACGGTCTGTAAAACATAATCTATTTTTAAAATTTTGACCATACACTAATAATAAGATGATCATAATAATAATTTTGTATTATTATGATTCGTATCATCCACCAATGATAATTATATGTGTATCAGATAATCTCAATTTTACAATCTGTAGTAAAGGGAAACTTTACTGTTTTCTAATCATATCTAGGTGAATAATTACACGTTATATGATTATTATGATTCATATTCTGGGGGTGGCGGGGCGCGGATGGTAGTGTGGCTGTGCCAGCAACTTGAGGGTTCAGGTTCGAGTACAGCTTCCGCCATGCTGGTCACGGTCGTCACTGTCCTCGGGCTTGTCACTTCACCCTTGCTCCTGATGGGTTGTGGTTAGCACCTTGCGTGACAGTGTGCAAATGGGTGAAAGTGATGTATTATTAAAGCGTTATAGGTATCATTCCAGGTAGAGTAAAGTGTTCTAATAAATAAATATAGATCATACACACTCGTGATTTAGGGCTATATAAGTAAAAATTGATTGATTGATACATGACAAAGTGAGCTTTCAAAAATTCTCAGGATTATTGATTGCCTGCGGTCAAAAAGCTGATCTATGTTAAATGTATAAAGTGATCACTATGAGTGAAGGATTCGGTTGCGTCCATAAGTGTGGACAAAATGTAATATGTGTTAAGTTTTTCTGTTGCAGGAAGAATATGTTACATTTTGTACTTAGGGCAGGCTATGATGCCACCAGCCATTTGATGATAAAAAAATGTTTTAAAATGTTGAGCAGTATTGTACAAAAATAATAACAATTCAGACACAATGTCAATGGCACAGTAAATGTTCTACTTCAAGCATTTTTCTTTCGCAGTGTGGCACACTGAATGTTTTCAAAAGTTGTAACATTTCCCATATCTACAAACAACCTCTGGTCTTACGCCATACAGTTAACCAAGTGGAAACAAAGAGGATTAGCCTCATTTGTCCCAGTACAAGGACAGGTTACTTGCTCCTGCAACCCAGAGAAACCCTGAGGGGCTCAAACACTCATCTCGTTCTAGGGTTTTACTCTCAGCAGAGCGATTCATTACTCTGACATTGCAATCCCAGGCAAGATACTTCCCCCCCTCTGTCCTGTCTGAAAGCTACACAAAAGTGATCATTTATTAATATACAGCTTCGAGCAAAGCTATGTCCATCTTCACCTCTGCAACGCTGCTTTCCAAATAGTCCACGAGCATCATGGCCAACACAAAAAATAGTCTCCACAAAAGCAGACTAGGCTTAATAAATCCCAAACAAGCACTCCAGATTTGGTATTATTTTTTTGCACTGAATGCGTGACGAAACGGAACAAAATTGAAGACACAATCGGCCGGAGTGTAGCAAGAGTCAAGAAAAAATACTGTACATCACTGTCACCATACTGTGCATCCCACAGAATAATACATAGTACATACTGTATATCATTAAACATACGCATATTAATAATAGTACAAACAATATTACGATAATGATGATCATAATGATAAGAAAATCAAGATACTATTAACTATAATATTGAAAACAATATCATAATCACAATCATATTTTTCATCATCACTGTCATCACTGTCATCATCATCATCAACATCATTTTAATGATAATAATAATAATGATAAAATTAACCACAAACATCATCATCATCATAATACGTAGATTAATAATTATCATTATCATCACAATAAACCATTGAGAAGACATATTTAAATAAGATTATGTGGCAACAACATCATCCTGGTTATTGTTGTTAAAAAATGGAGTTAAGCTAAAACAGTTCAACACTATAATGTTATAGTACACCACTGCTTTTTTTAAACCACAATTATTTCATGGCGTGTTAATTATTAATTCATTATTTTCTTATTTTACTTACACTTATTACTGACTTGCTTATATTTTAATTTTCACATGTATTTATAACATGTTCTTCTTATTCCTTTTATTACTGAAAAAGCTGAATATATATTTTTCTACTCCCATTAGATTATTTTGTGTTTTATTTTTTACACCATTCTCCCTTTCGTCCTTATGTTCATCTCACTTAAGATATCCATTTATTGTCATTCTTTTTCACTATTACATACTGTATATATGTGAGCATGCACTGCATATATTCACTGCGCTAACTTTTTTATCTATGTTTATCTGTATTGTATTTAATGTATTACTGTGATTATGTTGTTTCATTTCATAACCAATCATTTTAATTGTTTAAATTGAATAACTTTCCGAGTTTAACATTTGCTCAATGGCTATCACTTACAATGTGTAGATGGAAAAAATGTATCTAATTTGATTATAATGTTACTGTGTACATGCACCCTGAAAAAAAAAAATCCTATTACTTATAAATTGTTCTTTATGTTCACTACTTTTGTTTTACTTCTTTTCTTCACTTTTTTTTTTTTAATGCAGCTGTGCCCTCCATGTTGTGATATGTAAGGGTTTTCACATGAGTTTATGTTACCACATTCTGTGTACGTGCCTGAGGCTAGCAGTTTGCACTTGGAGTAGCTCTAAGTCCGTGAATAAAACAGCTTATTGAGATGACAATTGGATCCCTCCTTTTATTGTTTCATCGTCATATGACACTCCAGTCCATACTTTTGTTTTTGCTAGGCTCGGTTTTAGAGCCCCAAACTCAACACTTTATAACACTACTTCTGTACATGTTGAATTGGGGGCAGCAACAAGACAATCGCTTCATTCTGGGATTATTAAATGTAGTCCCCTCCACCACCAACGTATAGCTGACGGCAAACACATGCACAGTAAGGATAATTTTGACCCAAATTTTGGAAGAAGTGTTTTCATGCGCTCCAATCTGAATGACTATCAGCATAAACCACCCGTCTCGATCGGAATTACATTTTGATTCGAACGTCTTTGATGGGGTCAGAATATTCTGAATGGCGTGTTTACATGAAGCATTTTTGATATGGTTAGGCTTTTAATCCGATTAATTGTGGCAATGTGCACATAGCTACTGACACATTTACAGAAATGGTATTACTCTTACAGTATGTAAAAAACAGTGTCATTTAAAACTAATAATGTGTGTGTCCAAAGCTGTAACAAACTGATTCTAGTCCAAGCTGTTACTCATTTGGTACACACACATTTAAGAATTAATCTCCTCAACTAGGACAAGACCCTCCCAAAGTGCTTGCTCAGACTGCCTCCCGGACATTTGTCGACTACATTTAGTAAAGGCTTGGTTCAAATGTTTGAACGCTAAAAACACATTTTTTAAAAAGTGACCTATCCACTGCACATTTTTATACTATCGAAGAATGTTGTACAACGTTTATAAAAAAATCAGTATTTAACATTGATTTGGCCCTTTTGTGTGTGTTTAGTGGAGTGCTGATGGCAACAAAGAAAAATGCCATCTTTCATTCTTTTGTAAACGAGGAATGTTGAGATCATAAAAGGTGAGAAGATAAGCGCCTGTAGTGGATGTACATTCCTAATCAGGTTCATTTGTATCAAAGTGTGTTATTTCTCATGCATGGCATGAATGGCATGCATGAGAAAAACACTTGGATATTTGAATTAACATAATAATCACTCTTGTAATTAATAGTTTGTTGATGACCACAATGTAGTCTTAGGAAACTGACAGGCATACTTAGTTGCTCGCTGAAGTGCAATGAATACCTGATTCACTTGAGTCACTGGTCACAAAGCACTTGCGCAGAACCTCAACAATAAGCTCCTGAACCTCAAACTTGAGTGGGTTATTCATCGAGCGCCCGTGAGTCAGTTAAGCACCTGTAAGTAGAGACTGGTATTGTTTACATGTCCCTATCCCCATTATGGATCGGATCGAGAGTCGTTGTTAAAGCTGTGTTCTAGTGTTCATGTGGCTAAAGATTGTACTCACATAAAATATTGCTTTAAAATGGATGCGCGCTCAGGGAGACGCATTTACATTTCTATATTCCTTGTTACTCACATGCAGGAGTTGCATAAATTCCAGGAGGGTGTTATGTCTTGCCAGAACACCGGCTCAAATTTGAGAGCAAACTGAACGTGTCGTCTAGAAACTACTTTCAAGATACTAATCCTCTTTACCAAGTTTATTCCATGTACATTTATCACTGGAGAACTAGAGGAAAAGGAGTGGCAAAGCATGCTAGACACACACCAAGCAGGATGACAAAATATGCTAACCGCTAAAGCTTCAATGTATGGTGACCAATCCAGATGTCAATACAATTGACTCTTGATATAGTATCAATATACAAATGATATTAAGGTGATTAGATCGATAATTTAAAAAAAAGCGCTAATAATAATTGTAAAAAAAAAATAAATAAAAAAAAAAAAAAAAATAATAATAATAATAATAATTGTATGCAGCATTCAATAACACTATTCAGCTACCTTGATTTCGAGACTCTAAGCTAGTTATTTTTTTTCCCCCACGCTTTCTACTCTGTGGTTTATAATATGGTGCAGCTAATTTATGTTTTTTTCTTTGTTAACGGCCATAATGTTTTTTTATTAAACAAATCTTTTTCAAATAACGCCAACAGTGATTCCAAACAGGTCTTTTGGACCAGTTTGCTTTCTGTAGGTGCTGCGATTTGAAAATGTCCTTTCTGTTTTGTGCCTTAAACCGGAAGTATATTTGTCCATAGCGTTTCTGCTCAAAATGATTTTTCATTCGTCACTCCAAGCAACGTTTTGTAAGTTTTACAATAAAACTAAAACAATTTATACTCATCAAACAGTCTCTTGTGTGATGCCTGTGTGACTGTTTTGATGGATATTTTTACGTGCTATCGTAATGTAATCAAGCTGGCATTGTTAGCATTAGCAAATATGCTAACACGTATCTGTGTTAGTATTATTAACTTACAATGGGATTCTTTTTGTATTGTTTCAGATTTGTAAATTCACCAAAACATCACCCTGGAGTGATTGAGTCTGTTTAGCTGATTTGGAGAGCTAACTTCCGCAGCTGGTGGGTCCATGACAATGACTTTTGTTTTGTTTAATCAGCTGTTTTACTGCAAATCTGTGCAATGAATTACAAAATATAATATTTTTTAAGTCTTATAAAAACTATTCTTTTCCCAAACACAACCATAAAGAGGCTGTTTGTTAACCAACATTTTAAACTCTGGTACTCTGGTACTTCAATGACAACAACAAAAGAGCACATTCTGAAAGGAGTTAATTGGACTTTACCTCAATGTACAACAAACCTACTTTTGTTTCAATTGTCTTTCAGTTTAAATAAAGCACTGGTAGTGTTCCAAATGAAAATACTCAGATTCGGAAGGTTAACGGGAGTGGTTCCAACAGAAGCGGCTGACTGATGTTTAAACTAGCCTTGGCGCAAGTGCAGCTTCCAGGCCTGAAGTTAAAGAGCTGTGGCACTCCCCCATGAGATCCTGTCTCTTTAAAATGTGCTCTTTCTGATCCAATGTGTCAACAGACTTGTTAAATTTAAATGGATTTTTTTATCAAGCCAAACCAAAATTCAACTATTTAACAAGCGGGGAAACCGAGCGGGTATCAGGGCCAGGCTAAAAGCTAAGCCTTACAGATATGCACTTCCTTCTATCCAGCAATTCAGCGTACGTTCGCTGAAAAAAAAATGGACAAACTGATTCTGGATTTAACAACACAAAGAAAGGTGAAGGGCTGCAACGCCATCATCCTCACCGAGACGTGGCTTAACTTAGACTTAGACTTCCTTTTTATTGTCATTCAAATTTGAACTTTACAGCACAGATAAGAACAAAATTTCATTACATAAGCTCATGGTAGCGCAGGATAAAAAAGCAATAAGGTGCATATATAAATAAATAAATATATATAAATAATATATAAATATATATATATATAAAATAAATAAATATATATAAATAAATATAAATAAATAAATAGATTACTGTACAGATAAATATATTGCACTTTTTCACATGCGTCCACGTTTATGGATGTATGTTATATTGTCTTTTTTATTCCAGCGAGTTAATCCATTTTGGGGGGAGTTGAGGGGATAATTTAATTATGATGCGTTCAAGAGTCTTACGGCCTGAGGGAAGAAGCTGTTACAGAACCTGGAGGTTCTGCTTCGGAGGCTGTGGAACCTCTTTCTAGAGTACAGCAGTGAAAACAGTCCTTAACCACACCATTCCAGACCGTGTCATTCAGGTAAACAGACTAAAAATATTCTGTGTGGACAGGAACCACGCCTTCAGCGATAAATCTCGGGGAAGTGGTGCGTATATTTTATCAACATCAACTGGTGTGCAAACACTGTCAATGTCTCAAGCTACTGTTCTGAGGACATATACTTTTTAATACGTAAATGCCAACCATTCTACATGCCAAGAGGAGTCAATGCCGTCCACATCACAGCTGTTTACAATTCACCCAATACGAACACAAAAGACACACTGCCTATATTGTATCAGTATGTGAGTGCACTTCAGAACTCTAAACCCGACTTGGCTTGCATGATCGCTGGTGATTTCAAGCAGGCCAAACTTTAGACAGTACTTCCGCACTACCACAACAGTTACACTTTGCGACCAGGGGAGAGAACACTCTTGACCAAGTCTACACTAATATCAATTGTGCAGCTCACACACACACACACACATTTATACACTGTTGGAAACCTCTTTTTTTTTCTTAAAGATTTAAGTTTTTAACAAGCTCTGTCATACAATTTTTATTTGTATTTGTATAGTATCAAATAACTTTCCTATAAAGTGTTATAACAAATATTTACATACTTTAGCAACTTTTAAATTAGTAAAACATATGTCGTTGGAACACATGTTGAAGGATGAATTCAGATGTGCACCGAAGAATGTTTTGTAATACTGTTTAAACTTAATTTTTGGAACATTATGACATGACAAAGATTTCAAATGATGGTCACATGTTACGAGAATGTATGTATGTGAAATAGCAAAATAAAATAATGTTTTAAGATGATTTTAAAAGATAGAAGAAGTATGTTTTACAACTATTATACTAACTGGGGCGGTATAGCTCGGTTGGTAGAGTGGCCGTGCCAGCAACTTGAGGATTGCAGGTTCAATCCCCGCTTCTGCCATCCTAGTCACTGCCGTTGTGTCCTTGGGCAAGACACTTTACCCACCTGCTCCCAGTGCCACCCACACTGGTTTAAAAATGTAACTTAGATATTGGGTTTCACTTTGTAAAGCGCTTTGAGTCACTAGAGAAAAGCGCTATATAAATATAATTCACTTCACTTCACTTCACTTCAACTATTAGGAATGACTCGAGGAAAGAGAGGTTGAGGTCCACTCAGGTTGAGCTCTGCTTGAAAACGGGCAGAATGACAAGGGAGGGTGTTTTTTACGCCCACTTTAGAAGGACTGCCATTGGTGGAGATCATGGGATAGTCCTCCTACTTTGGAAAAACCCTCCAAAGAGTAAAGTAAAGATTAGAGAAAAATAACATTGTGGCTCCCTCGAGTGAGACACTGGGGAAATTCTGTCCCACTGAAGAGCGGACCAAGAATTGGACCATGATTTCTCCTGCACCTATGAACTAAAATCAAGACTCTTTTGTTCTGGCATACAGGCTGCAACAAAGACTATCTTGTTCCTCAGAAGAGCGTGGACATCAACATTGAGACACTCTCAATGGCACAACCGAGATTTGGAAGGGCAGAATCACAGCAGAGAGAGGACAGCAAAGGCCGCAGTTCCCCTTCCAAAGCGTGCCAATCTTGAGAGCAACTTAGAGTCTTGAGAAGTTTCGGAGGAGACTGCAGATCGACTTCTTTTGCTTGAATTAAGGATTTCCTCTGAGCAGAAGCTTTCGGAAAGCATTGGGCAGCACGGATGGAAGAAGGGTTAGTGCGTCTGCCTCAAAATACGAAGGTCCTGAGTAGTCGTGAGTTCAATCCGGGCCTTGGAATCTTTCTGTGTGGAGTTTGCATGTTCTCCCCGTGACTGCGTGGGTTCCCTCCGGGTACTCCGGCTTCCTCCCACCTCCAAAAACATGCACCTGGGGATTGGTTGATTGGCAACACTAAATTGACCCTAGTGTGTGAATATGAGTGTGAATGTTGTCTGTCTATCTGTGTTGGCCCTGCGATGAGGTGGCGACTTGTCCAGGGTGTACCGCGCCTTCCGCCCGATTGTAGCTGAGATAGGCTCCAGCGCCCCCCGCGACCCCGAAGGGAATAAGCGGTAGAAAATGGATGGATGGATGGAAGCTTTCGGACTCAAATCCCCTTCCTCTCAGTCATTCCATTATTTTATTTCTACTTAATTCAAATATAGCTCTTTTACCAACTATGAGGCTGATTGTTAAATTTTTTATGTATTACCTTACATGCTACTACATTTGCTAACCCCTATTTTTTTTTACTAAATTCATAACTAAATTTTCACCTCAAGTTCTTTGTGATATAAAAGTGCATGCAGTACACAGTCCCAGGGAACTCATGTTGGGTTATTCCGGCTTTATAACCATTTTTACAAGTCCGACTTCCCGTCGCTAAATAAGACGAGTGCATTACACCAGGTCCTTACCAATTGCAGCTAGCCAAAAGAGGGGGGTAGCCATAAAGTAGAGGCTTTAGCTCCCCGTGCGATACTAAATCAGTTACTCTGTTCGCACCAGGAACTGATTGCAGCGGGGCCGCCTCTGCACAGCAGGCCATTAATACCTGGGTGAGTATCCCTCGCCCCTGAAATAAAGTCTTGTCGTCAACGCGGCGAGATTAACCCTTTAAACGGAGTAGTCAGGTCGGGAGGTGCATAGCGCTGCTGACAGGAGGCGCTCTAACTAGGGCTTCAACACAGTCTACCCACTACATTTGACACGTTCCAATATGTATATTGCCACAAGCCCTTCACTGATGGTGCCATAGCAACAGCACTTCACCAATGCCTCGCTCATCAGGAAAACAAAAAACATTTTGTGTAGATGCGTAGAATCGACTTCAGCTCCGCCTTCACAGAGTCATCCCTCAACACCTGAAGCCTCATGTATTAAGCGAGCATACACAAAAAAAACTGGCGTAACCCTTTTGTACTGCAAAGTTGAGATGTATCAAGCGTGAACTGAATGTGGAAATGTGCAGTGCCTCACACCAACGTCATGCTTCACACATTCTACACGCTGTCGATACTTTGGAGACACACAGAGGTGACCATTCAGACTCGCCAACATTTGATTTTAACAATGTAAAAGGGCAAGGCAAGGACACAAAATTCACTTTTTCACCGATGCATTTAATGCCTCTGTGGGGAGGCGGTGCCGGAGGACCGACGGCGAGGCGTGCTGCGCCGGAGCCCGCTCCAAGATGGCGGCGAGGAGGCGAGGACGGCGAGCAAGCGGCGAGACGGTGCACGCCGAGAGCGACGCGGCAATCGTGACCAGGTGCGGGGATCGCGCACCTGGTCACAATCAGCTAATCCCCTCGCGGTGTTTAAAAAGACAGCAGCCGAGAACGACGGGCGGAAGGAGGTGGAGAGCCAGCAGGGCAGGAGGAGCGAGAAGCGAGAGACGCAGCGGAGCGAGAAGCGGTTGCTGAGGAAGCGACCGAGAGCAAGACGCAGAAGAAGATGAAGGGGTGGAGACAAATGTGACACGTCTCGTGTCGTGGGGTTCTTTTTAGGGCCGAGAGACTTGGAGCCAGGCGTGGTTGTCAGGGTTACAATATTTGTATTTCTCGTCAAAGTCTTTTCTTTTCCTTCCTTCTCTCCCTCCAGCTTTCCAGCTCTCCTCTCCAACTTTTCAGTTCTCCCTCTGCGGTCCCCAACGCTGCTAATAAACAGACAGGTGATTAGATAACCCGTTCCAGCTGAGGTATTCACTCACCTGTCATCTGCTTCACAGCCGGTTCCTGCACATGCCCTGTCCACAGGCGACACGTGGACCACGCCCCTTCCACAGCCTCGTTCATGTTTGTGAACAATTGATCGAGGCGATCATTTATGCGGTCTACTGCCCTCACAAGTTTTTTCTGTGACTCCAGCACAGCTTGGTTGAGGACATGGCAGCTGACAGCAGCAGCTGCCGGTGGTGGTTGCGGCACACTGGCACCGGAGATGCCAGGGACAGTGGA
This sequence comes from Nerophis lumbriciformis, assembly GCF_033978685.3. NCBI lineage: Eukaryota > Metazoa > Chordata > Actinopteri > Syngnathiformes > Syngnathidae > Nerophis > Nerophis lumbriciformis. The sequence continues at coordinate 29,034,995 of NC_084556.2, forward strand.
GGAATGAGCCAACTCCGTGTCATCTGGCTGCTACCGAAAGTAGCTCTCCTGGATTGTATTAATAAATTGAGCAATCAAACAAGAATTAAAGTAGTTTGTTTTCTTTTTGATATGCCGGCATGTTTAAATTTAAAAGATTTAAAACCAAATATTATATCATTTTCACATGAAACTCTAATCTGGCTGTGAGCAAGCTACTGTATAAACACATTTTGTTGTAAATTGCACACATTTTATTTCTATCGGGGGTAATCAGAGTCACCCACATGTGCTCCCACCTCTTCAAAAGTTTTACGCATCATTGCAGCAACTATCTTTTCAAGCGAGGGAAGCACTACTTTATCTCCGTTGCCCTCCCCTGTTCTGGCCACATCCATTTTCTTCTTCACCTTCTTCCTGATTGTAGTACCACTCATTTCTTGTTTGTTCCTGTGTACAGTTCTCTGCCTCACACACTATATTCCACCCTGTTTTGTTTGCTAGAAATGCCTCCTTGGCGGTGATATCTTGATTGGGCACAGTGGGGGATCTCAAGCACATGGATGATTTAAATATAATTTGCATATGTAATTGCGGTGTGGTCTGGGCGTGGCCAGCTACTCAAACATGTGCGCTCATTTCCACGTTGATTGGAAAGTAAAAACTAAATGTGCTTGGATAAATACGTGGGCACACTTTAATACATGCTGAAACTGTTTGGGAGTACGTAGTTTTCTTGGTTTGGGCATACACCTTCTTTTGTAGAAATCCACACAACTCTTATGAACTTATGAACTCTTATGAGGTCCTTGGTGAAAAAAATCAGTGCATAGGCATTAGCACTCCATTATGCAACTAGCTACTGGACCTTCTCACTGACAGACCACAGACAGTAAGAGTTGGCAACAATTCATCTGAGACAACCATCATATAGTACACTGATGACCAGTGTTGGGTTAGTTACTGAAAAACAGTAACTAGTTACAGTTACTAGTTACTTTATTTCAAAAGTAACTCAGTTACTAACTCAGTTACTTACACCAAAAAGTAATGCGTTACTGTGAAAAGTAACTATTTAGTTACTTCTTCTACTTTTTTTTTTTTAAAGCTCCCATTAATGCCCTTTTAGCCTTCATTTCAGTACTGTTATTGCACTGGAGAATAATACAATCTGTTGATCAACTTGACATACATTTGCATCACTGAACTCTGCTAAGCAATGTGCTCTACATACAACACACAAAGACAAAGATATGTTTCAAAGGGCCAATTTATTTCAGGCCAGAACAAATTGACAAAACTATTTTAAATAGCTGCAACATAACATACATAAGTAACAAACAGCATAATAACACTAACACTAACACTAACACTAACCACGTTAAACCCAGATTCCGAACTAATAAAGGTCTTAACTCATTCTCTTTCTATGCCACTTCAATATGGAATGCACTCCCAACAGGTGTAAAAGAAAGGGCATCTCTATCCTCCTTCAAAACCGCACTAAAAGAACACCTCCAGGCAACTACAACCCTAAACTAACACCCTCCCTTCCACATAATACCTCTTCGGATTGTAAATAATCAAATGTAGACACTTTTTCTTATACTTTCTGATCTCTCTCTCTGTGTCCACTACTTGCTGTACATATCCTACCAAGTCAGTCCTACACTGTTCCAATGTCCATTTCTCTGATGATGCAATTGTTGATGACTGAAGTGTTGATACCCCCCCCCCCCATATCCCACACCCCGGATTGTAAATAATGTAAATAATTCAATGTATATACCCTGATGATTATCTTGTGTGATGACTGTATTATGATGTTAGTATATATTTGATAGTATATATCTGTATCTGGACCCCGACTTAAACAAGTTAAAAAACTTATTTGGGTGTTACCATTTAGTGGTCAATTGTACGGAATATGTACTGTACTGTGCAATCTACTAATAAAAGTTTCAATCAATCAATCAATCAACAACATAGCTGTAAAGCTGGCTTCACCCAAGGAAGGCACACGTGACATACACAGAGCCTAACCAGGCAGATTTGAATTGTTGTTTTGGGCAGTAGACGGGATCTTTGATCCAAGACACAACTTACATTTAACTAAATTGTGCTCGACAAAAGAAAAGAAGTGAGAATATCTCATACTTGCCAACCCTCCCGAATTTCACTGCCTCTCCCTGGGACAACCATTCTCCAAATTCCTGCCGATTTCCAGCCGGACTTAAGGCACGCCCCCTCCCGGTCTGTGCGGATCTGAGTGGGGACAGCTTGTCGTCACGTCCGCTTGGCCAACCAAAAAGTAACCACAGAACACTATACCGTATAGTCGTATAGTGTTCTGTGGTTACTTTTTTGTTGGCCAAAGGTTGTATTGCGCACCCCCCCCCCCCTCCCCTTCCCACACTCAGACACACAGTCACACGCACACACAGAGAGCGCAGAGGAAGAATCAGAAGCACGTCTCTGCTTCGCTGGAATAAAACACACTCAGATCCTCAGTTTCTAGCCGATACTACATAAAAAATAACCTAAAATAATGCAGTAACGCATCATGTAGTAACGGTAACTGAGTTACTGACTATAAAAAAATAACGCGTTAGATTACTAGTTACCGCCGAAACTAACGGCGTTACAGTAACGCGTTACTTTGTAACGCGTTAGTCCCAACACTGCTGATGACACACAACTGTTACTTCAAACCACATCATCAAGTTCGCAGATGACACAACAGTAGTGGGCCTCATCAGCCCGACCACCGATTCATGACTTGTAAACATCCCGCTGCTGCAAGAGAGCCATCAACCCCATCAAAGACACCACCCACCTAGCATTCACTCGTACCGCACATATTGTGCAAGACAACCAGACTCGGCAACAGCTTTTTTACACAGGCCGTCAGACTTAACTAATTAAAGAAAAATTGTGAATACGTTAACACGTACATCCACGAGACTTTTTAAAACACTTTTAATTACTCCATCGTCGGACTTTAGATGCCAAGGCATTAGATGGCAGTAGTGTATACTGTAGGCCAGTGTTTTTCAACCAGTGTGCCGCGGCACACTAGTGTGCCGTGAGATACAGTCTGGTGTGCTGTGGGAGATTATGTAATTTCACCTAATTGGGTTAAAAATATGTTTTGCAAACCGGTAATTATAGTCTGCAAATAATGTCCCGTTGTTGAGTGTCTGTGCTGTCTAGAGCTCGGCAGAGTAACCATGTAATACTCTTCCATATCAGTAGGTGGAAGCAGGTAGCTAATTGCTATGTAGATGTCGGGAACTTGGTTTGTCGTGATCACAATATGCGGGAGGCAATGTGGAGGTAAAAAGGTATCTAATGCTTAAACCAAAAAATAAACAAAAGGTGAGTGCCCCTAAGAAAATGCATTGAAGCTTAGGGATGACTGTGCAGAACGAAATTAAAACTGAACTGGCTGTAAAGTAAACAAAAACAGAATGCTGGACGACAGCAAAGACTTACAGCGCGTGGAGCAGACGGCGTCCACAAAGTACATCCGTACATGACATGACAATCAACAATGTCCCCACAAAGAAGGATAGCGTCCGCACAACTTGAATATTCTTCATTGTGAAAACAAAGCAGGTGCGGGGAATAGCGTTCAAGGAAGACATGAAACTGCTACAGGAAAATCCCAACAAAACAGGAAAATCCACCAAATTAGGAGCGCAAGACAAGAACTAAAGCACGACACACAGGAGAACACCAAAAAAACTCAAAATAAGTCAAGTCATGATGTGACAGTACACCTACTTTGAGACAAGAGCTATAGTGATGCATGGTTGGTTATGGTTTAAGTTAATATCCAACAATTGCGAGAACAACTTTTAATTGTCAATATCAGCTGCTGAGTTTCATTTTTTTATATTTTCTGCTGGTGGTGTGCCTCCGGATTTTTTCAATGAAAAAAATGTGTCTTGGCTCAGAAAAGGTTGAAAAACACTGCTGTAGGCTAAAGTACGTTGCCTAGTCAGGGAGTAGTATTTGCCATTAAGCTGAGTAGTCTAGTTTTTGTTGATCCCTCCAAAGTGTTTATATGATATATACTATATATATATGAGGGCTGCACGGTGGAACAGGGGTTAGTACGTGTGCCTCACAATACGAAGGTCCTGGGTTCAATCCTGGGCTCGGGATCTTTCTGTGTGGAGTTTGCATTTTCTCCCTGTGACTGCGTGGGTTCCCTCCAGGTACTCCGGCTTCCTCCCACCTCCAAAGACATGCACCTGAGATAGGTTGATTGGCAACACTAAATTGGCCCTAGTGTGTGAATGTGAGAGTGAATGTTGTCTGTCTATCTGTGTTGGCGACTTGTCCAGGGTGTACCCCGCCCTGCGCCCGAATGCAGCTGAGATAGGCTCCAGCACCCCCGTGACCCCGTAAGGGACAAGCGGTAGAAAATAAATGGGATGGACTATATATATGTTCTTATTACACACAAACTGTTAAAGAGGAACATTATCACCAGACCTATGTAAGCGTCAATATATACCTTGATGTTGCAGAAAAAAGACCATATATTTTTTTAACCGATTTCCGAACTCTAAATGGGTGAATTTTGGCGAATTAAACGCCTTTCTATTATTCGCTCTCGGAGCGATGACGTCACAACGTGACGTCACATCGGGAAGCAATCCGCCATTTTCTCAAACACATTACAAACACCGAGTCAAATCAGCTCTGTTATTTTTCGTTTTTTTCGACTGTTTTCCGTACCTTGGAGACATCATGCCTCGTCGGTGTGTTGTCGGAGGGTGTAACAACACGAACAGGGACGGATTCAAGTTGCACCAGTGGCCCAAAGATGCGAAAGTGGCAAGAAATTGGACGAAATTTGTTCAAAATACGAGGCTGTGGGGAAAGCCGACGAAATGGTCAGCCGTTTGTTCCGCACACTTTACCGACGAAAGCTATGCTACGACAGAGATGGCAAGAATGTGTGGATATCCTGCGACTCTCAAAGCAGATGCATTTCCAACGAGAAAGTCAAAGAAATCTGCGAGCGGATGAGGGTATGTCTACAGAATATATTAATTGATGAAAACTGGGCTGTCTGCACTCTCAAAGTGCATGTTGTTGCCAAATGTATTTCATATGCTGTTAACCTAGTTCATAGTTGTTAGTTTCCTTTAATGCCAAACAAACACATACCAATCGTTGGTTAGAAGGCGATCGCCAATTTCGTCCTCGCTTTCTCCCGTGTCGCTGGCTGTCGTATCGTTTTCGTCGGTTTCACTTGTATACGGTTCAAACCGATATGGCTCAATAGCTTCAGTTTCTTTTTCAATTTCGTTTTCGCTACCTGCCTCCACACTACTACCATCCGTTTCAATACATGCGTAATCTGTTGAATCGCTTAAGCCGCTGAAATCCGAGTCTGAATCCGAGCTAATGTCGCTATAAACTTGCTGTTCTATCCGCCATGTTTGTTTGTGTTGGCATCACTATGTGACATCACAGGAAAATGGACGGGTGTATATAACGATGGTTAAAATCAGGCACTTTGAAGCTTTTTTTTAGGGATATTGCGTGATGGGTAAAATTTTGAAAACAACTTCGAAAAATAAATTAAGCCACTGGGAACTGATTTTTAATGGTTTTAACCCTTCTGAAATTGTGATAATGTTCCCCTTTAAATTGTAATGTGCATCTTAGTTTTACTTTTAATTACCAAATAAACAGGAAGTTTTATTAACACTTGGGAATGTCACTAAAATCCATGAAAAAGATGGCACTTTAAGTTTAAGAAGGCCACATCAATCCAGGCCATACTAGATGCTTTTTGCGTGTCGCGCTGGTGATACAGTTTTTACGTTTTGTGTGCTGGGTGTTGTTGGTCTGGAACTTAGGATTCAGAAACAGGTAAAGTGCAAGTAAAAAACATTTTTTTAGGGAAAAAAAAATACTGGGATAGTGCAGCAGGGGAAAGCTATTAATCACGTTGAGTACAAAGCATCATGATTTAGCCCACTCCAGAGGACAATAAGTAATACAAAAACCAAATAATCTAATAATAACGTCCAAACTGTCATGTAAGATCTTAACAATAGCGTGTGTATGCATGCTACAACAGCATATTCTTCCTGGCTGGAGGTGAATCGTAATTTGTAGATGAAATTGTGTCTTGTTATTTGGTGTAGCCATCCTGATGTTATGTTTGATGTTAAGAATTTTGCTTAGCACAACTGTTTGTCAAGCTGTGACGCATCAGAGGGTCTAGTGTTGATTGCTGTCTGTTGGTGTGTGTGAATGTTTGTACGAGTCAGAGAGTCGACATGAACTCTCAAATAATTCACCAAATTAAGTGATTAAAATGTATGCTTTTTTTTTATAGGTTTTCTGCTTATTAAATGATTGCTTATCTCTTAAATAAAGCAAATATTGATGAACACCACCTCATCCTTTGTATAGTGTCTGATAAATACAGTATGTAATTTGTATTTAATAATCGCATATAGTTAAATGATGACCTCACGGTCCAGCTGAAATCACATCCAATGATGTCCAACTGCGGCTGATATGTGCAATTGCCTTTTACCGTGGTCACACGTTCCTTCTCTCGCACTCAGGCAGAAACACAGCCAGGTATACGATAGCAATATTGTCATTAATCCTCATCTCAATGGGTGCTTCCAGATTTCTCAATTGAAGCGATCAGAATAAATTTCTGAGAGTTCCATCATTTAATTATGTGTGATGTACACTGTATTCAAACTTCAAGTGCAATATAATGTTTCACCTCAGGGGCACTGGACCTATTAGCCTACTCAGCCTCAGAAGTACGTTGAGGCAAAAGTACTTTAGTCAATGGGGGAATATGCGGAAGTCCATTTTTGACAAGGAACTCTCACATTTAAGGGGCACTCCACCCAGAGTGTGCATTTTTGGATGAAGGTGCACAGTAACAGACTTAAAGGGGACTATTATGCAAAACCAACTTTTCCTACCTATGGATACCTGTATTTGTTCATTTGGGATCTGCAGAAGTACAGGAGATTTAAAATCAAACCACAGAGGCATGGTGGGTACATTTTTAGCTTCTCCGATCTGGACAGAGGTTTTTAGTCCCAAGAGGCAAAACAAAACGGTGCAGATGTAGTTTTGTCCCAGCTGCCATCACAGAACTAAATAAGCCGTAGTACCTTTTTTAGCCTATATTTATTTAGTGCATTGTTTTTCTATGGTGTTTTATTCTGGCTTGTCCCAAATCTTATCTGATTGGGAATGTATATGTTTTATCCTGGGCAGCACGGTGGAAAGAGGGGTTAGTGCGTCTGCCTCACAATACGAAGGTCCTGAGTAGTCCTGGGTTCAATCCCGGGCTCGGGATCTTTCTGTGTGGAGTTTGCATGTTCTCCCCGTGACTGCGTGGGTTCCCTCCGGGTACTCCGGCTTCCTCCCACCGCCAAAGACATGCACCTGGGGATAGGTTGATTGGCAACACTAAATTGGCCCTAGTGTGTGAATGTGTGTGTGAATGTTGTCTGTATATCTGTGTTGGCCCTGTGTTGCGACTTGTCCAGGATGTAGCCCGCCTTCCGCCCGATTGTAGCTGAGATAGGCTCCAGCGCCCCCCGCGACCCCGAAGGGAATAAGCGGTAGAAAATGGATGGATGGATGGATGGATGTTTTATCCTTTTTATGGAGAACTTTGAGTACATGCACTATTTTGTGATCTTGGCAATGTTTGTGATGCTTGTTATGTGGTAGGTCTTTGCATTGCATATTTAAGATGTTACTTTCTCTGTATGTTTAAATGGATGTCCTGATTTTGCCGGCTGCAAAACAAGTTTACCTTTGGGTACTAATAAAATAACCAAACCTAACCTTGCCTTCCTTCATACATCCTTCAAACTCACCATTTGGAATTGTCCTTATTTGTGATGTTGTTTCCATTGGGACACCAGTGGATATCTCAATATATGCTAAAGTTTTACTCGACAAGCTTTGCGCGAGTCCGCCATTGTAGTGTGACATTGTAGTCAATAAGCTTCTTCTTTTTCTCTATCATCTTGTTGTGGGGCAGATTGGTTTGTATATGCAAATGCATCCTCCGCTGTTTCCATTCCTAAAACAAAGTAGCATATAGTTCTACTGTACATATGTCTGTAAAATCGATATGGAAGCACTAAAACTACGACATGACTGACAGGGAGAAGACACAGTAGAAGTGGAGGCACGTGATTCGCAAGTGTGGCGCACACTGCTGCTCACTGCTCCCCTCACCTCTCATGGGGTGAACATGGGGATGGGTCAAATGCAGAGGACAAATTTCACCACACCCAGTGTGTGTGTGACGATTGTTGGGACTTTAACTTTAACTTTAACCTTAATGTAAATAAAGCCGGCAACAAATCGGAGCATCCTGAAGGGACGGTCCAATCATTTAGGATTTTTAAGCAGTGTGTGTCTGTAAATGCATATATTTATATGTTTAAATGTTAGTTAATTTGCAAACAGACGTGGCAATATGCATATACTGTATATACTGTGGGCTATATTATGTTTATTGTACACACAGCAAAGTATGTACGATTAGTACACCTTTAACAGATATATAAACACTTGACAAAAAGTGTGCGTGGTGTACAGTAGTTAATTAGTGCTGAGGCATGGGTCTGTACGCAGCCTCCCATCAGGCTGCAGCACAAAGTGTTTTTAAGCAGGTCAGTGCTGACTTCATGCTTGTACTTGTAACGTTGTGTTTAGATGAAAGGCCTCACATAATTGTCGGCTTACTATTTGGATTACTTTACATTATGTATCAAAGAAGAAGTAATTGCACTGCAGAAAAAACAAAAACAAAACTAGCTAGAATCGACAATTAGGATTCCTCGAATAGCATTTAAAAATAAAAAACAATAACAACAATACAATATAACCACCAAACTGGCTCCTGTACTCACAAATGTCTCAAAAATGGTGGGAAACCAAGTGCAGTACTGTAAGCACTGGTCTATATAATACGACATTATCCGGAAGCACACAGCTCAGTTAATTCGTGCAGACTTCTCCCAGAACCACATGTGACTCAGTGAGTCTTTGTCACAGCAATGATGAAGTAACTTGGATGATGCACATTTTATGAATGCAACAATGGACACGTGCTTCAAATACATTTGGCAGCACATTTACAGATTCGTTTGCATGTACAGTATACAGTGCAGGTGCCAAACTCAAGGCCGATGACGTGGTTAGCCAAAGCCTGGAAATAGGGTGCGTCAATAAAGCACTTTGGGCCTGAGCGACTAAAGATTTGCGTGGCTTAAAACACGTGCAAACTTTATTACACGTGCAAAGCTGACCTACTAAGCTTGTGCACAGAGGATTGTGTCTCAAATGAACAAAATAAGGAGTGCGATCCATTTAGCATGGCTGTCTTCATGAATATGCAGAATACATGCTGATCATCAAAACGCCCACAACTCTGGTAGGAGAAAATGCAAAAATAATTATTTAACACACGCAGTGTGATTTAACAAGACTAAAACTGAATTGCAGAAGGTGTTTTGCATCTATATTTACTACGTCTTGAAATAAAGTGCAATCTGGCAGTTGAAAATGGAGGCGATCGCCCTGCAGCTCCATCCTACGTATGCTTGTCAACATATATGGACTTTCCAATGTAAAGTTATTAGATACATTGTCTATTTAGCAATATCGTTGTATAATTCCAGCGCACTCTCGCAGTTAGTTATATATACTGTATATACTGTAATATTGTACATGGTCATTGGTATATATTGTATAGACATAATATAATATATCTGTATATATATTATTCTGTACACATATTATGTATATATTCGTATATATGTTAGATTTTTTATCGCTATATTAGTCTATTTATACCTGCATTGTCCTTTCCATCCTTACACTTTCCATCATTGTAACTGAGCTACTGTGTTGAACAATTTCCCTTGTGGATCATTCAAGTTTGTCTAAGTCTAAGTCTAAGAATCTCCCAGGGCGCACCTTCAGCGCATAAAAAAGGTGTGTCCCATTCTAGATGCCTTGCAGGACTGCTTCTAAAATGCCCACCAGAAAGTGGAACATACATATCTGCTGCATGTTTCAAAACATAGCATAACACCACAGGTCGGCGCATGAAAACATGAATGTGCAGTAAATGAGTGTTTCCATGGTGAAGGACGTGTAATAAGGCAACAACCTCATTTAAATAAGGCGATATTCACCAGTTATCAATTATACACGCAATCTTAGTAGATCAAACGCAACACACCCACTAATAGTACACACAATTTTATGGTTTGCACACACTGTTTAGCACGTGGTATTACAGTAAAACAATACTGTATACTATACAGTATGATTCTGTTAATGTGTCCCGGGACATGGATGGTTAAGCAGAACTGCAGAATGTTGAAATATATCTTGTAAATATACATCACATGGATATTATTTGTTCCAAAGTGTCTGTCTCTTCCCATAATAATTAATGTGAATCCAATTGATTTATTCCAGTCACCCAAAAATATTAATATAAAATATTTGATTGATAAAAATGATTGTTTTACACTTGTAAAACAAACACGGAAACTGAGGTACCACTGTAACCTACTCAGTGGCGTAGTGGTTAGAGTGTCGGCCCTGAGATCGGTAGGTTGTGAGTTCAAACCCCGGCCGAGTCATACCAAAGACTATAAAAATGGGACTCATTACCTCCCTGCTTGGCACTTAGCATCAAGGGTTGGAATTGGGGGTTAAATCACCAAAAATGATTCCCGGGCGCAGCCACCGCTGCTGCCCACTGCTCCCCTCACCTCCAAGGGGGTGATCAAGGGTGATGGGTCAAATGCAGAGAATAATTTTGCCACACCTAGTGTGTGTGTGACAATCATTGGTACTTTAACTTTATTGCATGTAATATTGTTGTTTTACTCACAGTCATTATGAAGGTTGTATTGTCATGTCTGACTGCCTTCAGAAGAAAACATATCACCTCATTTATTAATATATGAATACATATCTAAAAGCAATTTAAAAACAGACTGTTAACGTACTCGGGGATCAAGGATGGAATAAACAACAGAGAGGCGTTAAAACCTAAGTAAATGCAGTAGAACATGCATGACCATTACATTTATGATCAGTTGGTGTACGGTCACTTCTGACTGGGCAGGACTGTTGTAAATTGAAGTGATGAACCTCAGACTATTCCATTCCTTGCACTCATTTAATTAACATTTAACTCCATTAACATGTCTTTTTAATGAAAAGCCTGCTTTGCACCTCTCGTTCCTTTAAGCAGTAAACGGTCATGCTGGCATTTACTGCTATAATAGGAAGAACAACAAAGCTACATTCAGACCAGACGATATTGTTTATGCACACACTATACTTTTACAACACTATGCCTGTGCTATTTCTTAAACAAAGTCTTATGTGCATTACAGTGCAGTATTTGTATTTTTTTTTTCTGTCATAAAAAAAGACCAGTCAGCAAGCGAGACTGTTTTCAGGTTAACAGTAACTTCCGGTATAATTGCGATAAGCCATTGTTTAACGAAGACTACAGTATAACTGTTTATGTGCTTCATTTCAGACTCCTGCCTCACCAATAACACATCTCCACATTTCTGAGCCTTTGACAAAGTGGCAGGACTCGATGGGAGCGGGCGCGTCACTTCCTGCTAGCGACAATGCTTATGTCGGCGCAACACAAAGTGGAGACACTGGACTGGACTGTTGATGCACTTCATCTTTGAGATCAATAACACAACTTCAATGCCAACTAGGAGTTGTTATGATCTCACATCAATCAATCAAAGTTTACTTATATAGCCCTAAATCACAAGTGTCTCAAAGGGCTGCACAAGCCACAACAACATCCTCGTCTCAGATCCCACATCAAGGCAAGAAAAAACTCAACCCAATGGGATGACAATGAGTAACCTTGGAGGGGACTGCAGATGTGCCTGCAGCACTATTTTGTTGTTTTTTTCCCTACTAGAAGGGGTTTTACCTTCACTTTGCCTGCATCCTGGGGTCCTGACCAACAACGATCAACACAGAACGTAACAGGGGTGTCCTGATATGATATTGATATAGAATACTTGTCCGATATCTGCAAAAAACATTTATCGGATGATAATGGCTTGCGTGTAAAATGTCATAAGGTCTGACATCATACTTGCCAACCCTCCCGGATTTTCCGGGAGACTCACGAAATTCAGCGCCTCTCCCTAAAACCTCCCGGGACAAATTTTCTCCCGAAAAGCTCCCGAAATTCAGGCGGAGCTGGAGGCCACGCCCCCTCCAGCTCCATGCAGACCTGAGTGACGTGTCGACAGCCTGTTTTCACGTCCGCTTTCCCACAATATAAACAGCGTGCCCACCCAAATACGTTATAACTGTAGAATGATCGAGGGCGAGTTCTTGGTTTCTTATGTGGGTTTATTGTTAGGCAGTTTCATTAACGTCCTCCCAGCACGGCAACAACACACAACAACAGCAGTCACGTTTTCGTCGACCGTAAAGCAGTTTGTCTGCCGTAAACAGCAATGTTGTGACACTCTTAAACAGGATATTACTGCCATCTACTGTACATGCATATGTGACAATAACATCTACGGCTTTAAGAGAGTGCAGTGCACAACTGCGCACACAACAAGGAGACGAAGCAGAATGCATCATCAGAGAGGGTATTCAGCATGGTTAGAAAAATAGTGACAGAGAATAGAACAAGGATGGACAATTCAACCCTTAACTCAACAATGAGTAGATGAGTGTTATGTGTGTGTATATGTGTAAATAAATGAACACTGAAATTCAAGTATTTATTATATATATATATATATATATATATATATATATATATATATATATGTATAATAAAATACATATATATATACAGTATATAGCTAGAATTCACTGAAAGTCAAGTATTTCTTATATATATATATATATATATATATATATATATATATATATATATATATATATATATATATATATATATATATGAAATACTTGACTTGGTGAATTCTAGCTGTAAATATACTCCTCCCCTCTTAACAGACCACGCCCCCCCCACCTCCCGAAATCAGAGGTCTCAAGGTTGGCAAGTATGTCTGACACAAGCAGTCCTGCAGCTCTTTCACTTGTGCAAAGCTGGACAGCTAGCTAATTGTCCTCCAATAAGCACATTAGTGTGATCTTTTCTTGTAATTTAGTTAACTCATTAACAGAAGGTAAACAAGGTAGTCTATAGGCTATTAGGAGCTAGCACTTACGCAACAGCTAAGCACGCAATTGCACACAAGCTTGACATACAAAATAAGGGTCCTTAATTTGTAATATTGCAGTTTAAAATAACAAATTTGTCAATCCAAACAAGTATAGAATAATTATAGTTACGTATTATTGACATATATAAACTTTCCAATGTAGAAGCGTATTAGAATGTGTCCAGTAAATAAACATGTCTGGATCATTCACATTACTGCATACAAGCTTAATTTAATGAATTATTGTGACCACTAGGTTTTGCCAAAAAAAAAAAAAAAAAATGATCACTTCATTTTAAAAGCATAAATACCTCATAAGGCTGGTGCCGATCAAGCGTTTTTCTAAAATTCCACACTACAAGATGATAAGAGTACAGATCACAATTTGTGCTGATATCGTATTGGATTAATATTGATATCAACCAATACGCAAGGTTCTATCTAAAATCGGTATCATATTGGAAATAAAAAAGTTGTATCAGGACACCCCTAATGACAACGGCAATAAAATAAAAAATGCGGCAGGACATGCTGTCGGCAGCTATCTTTGCTGCGACTCCCGAGTTGACAAGGTTTTTGCAGAACAATTTCGCCCACTTACTTTCAGAACATCAAAGACCAGTTCTAACTGCAAGGATTTACCCAGAATTTGACAAAGTGTTTCCACATTGTGACCGTGCTTCAATGAAGCTCAAAGCAATGATAATTGGAGGATCTTCCGCCTATCAGCAAGTAGAACAAACTCAAGGCTACTATAGATGGAGTGTAAAAAACTCTAATATTGTTTAGGAAATAACTTATTTAGAAGTTTGTAAACAGTTTTTTTATTCTTCAAGTATATACATATTTGATTTATAAAGGATAATTTATGGTCAGTCCTGGAACCAATTCACTAGCCACCAGAGGTGGGTAGTAACGCGCTACATTTACTCCGTTACATCTACTTGAGTAACTTTTGGGATACATTGTACTTCTAAGAGTAGTTTTAATGCAACATACTTTTACTTTTACTTGAGTATATTTATAGAGAAGAAACGCTACTTTTACTCCGCTACTTTTATCTACATTCAGCTCGCTACTAATTTTTATCGATCTGTTAATGCACGCTTTGTTTGTTTTGGTCTGTCAGACAGACCTTCATAGTGCCTGCGTTTCAACAAATACAGTCACTGGTGACGTTCACTCCGTTCCACCAATCAGATGCAGTCACTGGTGACATTGGACCAATCAAACAGAGCCAGGGGTCACATGACCTGACTTAAACAAGTTGAAAAACGTATTGGGGTGTTACCATTTAGTGGTCAATTGTACGGAATATGTACTGTACTGTGCAATCTACTAATACAAGTTCCAATCAATCAATCAAAAGTGTGAAGGAAAAAAGACCATTTTTTATTTCAACCGTACACCCCGTCAAAAGCCTAAAGACTGACTGCACAGTTCCTGTCTTCACAATAAAAGTGCCGCTCCATCGCGCCTGCGCTTTCAAAATAAGAGTCTCCGAAAGCCTGCGCAAACAAGCTAGCAAGCTACGGAGTTTGCCGCCAATGTATTTCTTGTAAAGTGTATAAAAACGAATATGTAAGCTGGACATATAAGATGCCAAAAACCAACCACTTTCATGTGGTATTAGACAGAAAGGAGGAACTTTTTTTCTCCTCCATTTGAAAACGTGGACGTTTGTCATCACTACTGTCTGATTCCAATCAATGCAAGTCATCAGAATCAGGTAATACACCAACTT